>NC_026476.1:7023300-7253455 GCF_000240135.3 Fusarium graminearum PH-1
AACTTCCTATGGTAGAATTGAGATCGACCTACCCGATTTCAAGAGTTGATGATAAGCAATGAAGTTGCCCTCTCCGGTAGCACCAATATCGACAGGGATTGCTGTAACGCCTGCTACAATACCCTTGGCTGTGTATACTGGGCTAAGAGCATGACGGATGGTTCCTGTCTCAATTTCAAAGCGATCGCTTCAGCTGGATGTTCGACCCCCCAGTGTCCCAATGGCTTCCCCCAGTTTTCCGTATCAGGTCAGGATGATCAGTACAGTTACTTTGCTGGGCCTTGTGGAAGTGAGATGATTCAAGCATAGGTAGTTTGGATATATATTATTCTCACGATGCTGTTCCCTCAGGCGAATATTAAGGATGGGCCTTGTGGAAGTGAGATGATCCAAAGATAGCTTCAATATACATCATTCTCATCAACCTTCAAGTAAGCAAGTTTGCCATCATTGCAAAACTCGAGACTATTGACGAAATGCAGCACAATCAGAGCCTCGTGGTAAGGGTTACTCGTCTTGGTACAGAGTACACACATTCGCCAGCCATTGAACTTGTAAGTGCAGTTGACACTTGGCCTCTGGGGTTGGCATCTGGTTCCAGCTTTTAGATAGTACTTTACTACGACACGCATTACGAATTAATTCCTTTGGTCCATTATAGTGTAGGCCTTTTACTAAACCGAGATACTGGATGATACATCCACAGCCACGATCTTTGGATAGGCAGTGTCCAAGTGCGTTCTTCTTTACCAAACGGGCGCGCGGTAACCCATCACATGTATCTGAAACCACCCATCTGGCATCTGGTTACTGGCATTGTTCCTACAGCTATTTCTTCATATCCTGAGGGGATTAATACTTGGTCTCGCCCTCGACACAATACCCCAAGAAACTATTTTAAAACTGATTTCTTATTCTAAACCTGTCCAGCTATTCCTGTATCCTTTGCATCTCGCCATATCCTGTACGTTGCCTGATCTAACTTGATACCTCTTTCATTATCGTGATTTCGTCAACTGGCGTAGCGCCATAGTCTAGTGTTCGCATTAGCCAGGTGTTAAAAAACAGCGGCTCCATTTCTCGTGTTCTTGAGGGCGTCTCAAAATTTCCACAGATAGCCCAACTTGCCACCGGGATGCTTTCCTGTGCTGAGTACAATTTATGAAAGCAAGTTGATCAGCAACAGTATGTGTGGTTTCGGGGGCTAGAGTCTCTGAACTCTGGTCGAGTAGCAGTGATGCTGTGAGGGTCATCAAATTCTTATAATACGAAGGTTCAGCTGGCATCATTTGCGCATCTCCTTTATCCAGCACCGAGTTCTCCCGGGGTCCCATTTTGGCTCTCAAAGTCTCCAGGCATTCCTTACGTTCCTCTTACGGAGTGTAATGACAATCTATTATCTTCAGTACCAGTCGATAGAGGGACGTTGAAACACCAAGGACAAGACTGGTGCAGGGAAAGAGGGGTCTACAGAAGCATACAACCCGGGTAAGTTCCCAGCATGATTGAAAAACCCAGAGTTAATTCGAAAGTCTGGACAAAAAAGGCAGCTGTATAGAAAGCAGAAAGCCTTTGAACAGTACGCTCTCGACGAAAATACGGTCAAAACAGCGTGTATCTGATACTAGAAGTATCTGTTCTTAACCCCCCATGCAAAGGAGTTTATGGCACCAGTAACATGATGTCTGGAGCCAGACGAGGGGTCAATTTCTCAGATCTATCATTCATCAGAATTTAGCAGCAGATCCATATATAACTACACAATAACGAACGCCTACATCACGGACATATGAGAAAGACACTGTTGCTAGCAAGCACAATCATAAGGCGACCAGCCTGTACCAGTTATTGCCTAATGATGTATGCTTATTCGAGGCACAGCTGGCCAACACCGCATTCTTAACGCTGTTGCTTTGTAGCATCATCTCCATCAATTGTAATTTACATCGCAAGAGGTATGCCTCGTCCATCACAGGTAGGAAGAATGATAGAGGGAAAGTAGAAATTGAAAAATGGCAGACCAGCTCGAGTTCGACATCCAGTTGCAAAAGAGTATGTGCTGCTGTAAGAAATGACGGGCGGCGATGAATCACTAGCGGTTGGAAAGACGATATGTTGGTATTTTTAGGGGAGCTCGATCTTGAAGTGGGTGCAAAATTTCTTTGTCTGCTTAATGACATAAGGCGATCTGGACATACCAGAGCAATGGCATCTATCCACCATGTCCGTAGCCTCCGGCCATACGCAGCTACGGCTGAAACGGGAGAGGTTACGGCATGATGGCTTTTCTTCGCCACACTTGACTATGCGCCGTCTACCTGGTTGCTGTCAGCATAACAAGAATAAACGTATTAGACGTTGAGAAGCCCACAAGTGACGCATCCAGTTTTGGCACGCAATCTTGGATCTGACACAATCGACGGCAATTCTGAGGGATATTAAATTCACTGTGTGACTCGTGGGTTGCTTTGGATATGAGTTGATAGACCTCCTTTGTGCTTGACGATTTCACCATTCATCGCGGTATCATTAGAGGAAATGCCAAAACTAAGGAAGCCTTGCTGGCGCTACAGGTAGAAACAAACGTATTATGGCTGCCCCCAGTTTTCTGTATAGGTTCAGGATGACCAGTATATGTACTTTGCTGGGCCTTATGGCGGTAATAAAATCCATGGATAGTTTCAACATATATAAGACTTACAATATTGCTCCTTTTAACGAGCATTAGATTGTTTATAAGATTGCTCAACATAGATAACTGATCTATCATCTGCCTATGAAAATGCTGTTTCATTGTAAAGGAACAAGCACTAGTTATGGGAGTAAACATGAAATTGAAGATAGGATTGTCAGCCAAAAAGTGAGTATATTACAACTAACTGGACTATAATAAATACAGCGTAAAAGTAAAGGGCTTTCTTATCATGTACGTCAAGACTATCTATCATGCTTTTGCAAGATGCCATAAACGAGAAACTGTCAAAACAGCACGTCCTGCGTGAAACTTGCCAGTCGCTCAAGCATTTCCTGGAATCAATTGTCTGAGTCTGAATCTCAAGTTCTCACTAGATTGGGGGCTTAGATGCGGGGGACGACATCGCGGGCGTGGCGGCGGACGTAAGGGGTAGAGTTGCAGCCGGAGTCGTTGTTGCTCTGAGCGGGCTGCTGGTTTTGGTTTTGGTTCTGGTTCTGGCTCTGACCCTGGTCCTGGGACTCAGCAGCGGGAGTGGAAGAAGAAGCACCGCCCTCGACAACCTTCTCGACGTCACCAGAGGCACCGTCAGCAGTACCACGGATGGTACCACCGGGAATGACATCGGGACCAGGGATAACGTCGTAGGCAGTGGAAGAGCCCCAGAGAGAGAAGTTGACGGCAGGGTCATCCTGCTTATAGACACCAGGGATCTTGACAGAGGTACCAGGGATGCTGGAGGCGCTGTTGCCAGAGATCTCAAGCTGGGCGCAGGCGTAGTAGAACTCAGCCTCACCACCGTGGGCGCCGTGAAGGGCAATGTGCTCACCACGGACGAGGTACTGACCATCAGGGAGAGTAGAAGGAATCTTGAAGTGAACAGAGTCCTCGTCCCAGGAGCACCAAGAGGGGCCGCGGAGCTGCTCAGGAGTACCAGCCTTGCAGACAAGAGCCTGATGGATCTTGTACCAGTCGAGGTTGGAGGGGTCAGCCTTGGTAGCATCGTCGACCTTGGCAGCGTAGACCTGGATAGGACCAGGGTGCTGCATACCAGTACCGCCGAAAGCCTGCTTGAGACCGATCTCATCACCAGCCTTGACCTTGAAGACGTCGGGGGAGGCGGTGCTGCCCTTGTTGCAAGTGAAGTCCTTGTCGTTGGGCGAGATGGAACCGTCGGGAATACCCTTGAACTTGGTGGGCATGTAACCGTTCTGGTGCTTGCGGATGTACTGGTTGTCGGTTCCCTCTTGCTGGCCGCTGAGGGTGAGCTTGTCGAAGGTGTAGTGGGCGCTGACAGCGGAGGCCAGGCCGAGAAGAGCAGAAACGTAGCTGGTGGTCTTCATTTTGGTGGAGTTAGAGTGAAAGAAGTGGATGATAGTTGATCGCAAGCGATGAAAATAACGATAGTAAGTTGATAAGAAAGAATGAAGTGAGACTAGCTCTGTAGAACGAATGGAATGGGTTGATCGAAGAATGGATGATTCGAAACCATTTGGGAGAGACCTTTGAGGATATTTATATCGAATGGATTTCCTCTTGATCTAAGCCAAGCAAATCCGTCCCGTATTTCATCCAAGGTCTTGTTTTTTCCCGTCTCAAGTTCCCTCCCGCGATCCCACCATAACGGTTCCATTCTAGCCTTAATCGCCGCCGGACTTGTTTCTTTTTGCATTCAAAACTGTCGCCATTGGTTCGTTATCTACCCTTTTCCCTTTTTTTAGTCTGTTTCGATATCTCTAAAATCTATTTCAGACGTTTAGTTTCTCTTGGCAGCTGATATCCCTGCTCACCCTGGTTTCATCACGTTTCAACAGCAGTTGATTTTCTTGGCTGGCCAATGAGAAGCTCGGTTAACCTTCAGCTCAACGGAGAAATCGGAATTTTTTTACCGTTCGTATCGCTAGTTACTTGGCATTTTTATCGTCCTTAAGCTGCACCAGGAAACGGCTGTTTGGCTATACATACAGACTAGATTCTACTATAGTATTCAGTCTTCAGAAGACGAAGCGTACGTTATAACTCATTGGTAACTGGCTGCATTCTAGGTAATCGTAGATAAGATTTTTATTGAGTTTTGGAATCCACTAAAGAAAGCCATCAGTGATGCTTGATTGATGGAAACAGATCCGTGCTTCGGCTAGCCTTGGCGAACTCAACTTATCACGACAGGGTTGGAACATTCAACTGAAGAGTGGAGTACGATAATCTTACTAGATATGTGATAGGTGGAACATGTCGATCTTGAAACAACAGTTCAAGGATTAAGTCGAGCGTTGGTTATTTAGCATTCTGATGTCTTTCTTGGCTGATACTTATAAAGCCTTAGGTAAGATACATCAAATATCGAAATCAGAGGTTCATGATCTGGGACGTTGGAGACTCCATGATTGGCAGTGTTCTAGTCTGCATCGCATGTCTTCTCCGATATCTTATCCAGATACATATCCGGTCTTGCCTGAGTCGCGAATGGTGGGATAGCTGACAAGTGGTTATCTAGTCGGATATGCTTAATTTTTTGCTCTAGTGAGACCTGTTACAATCACAATAACATTGCTGCTGTGTTCTCCATGGAGCTAAACCAGTTCAACATTCAACTTACAGCTCTAGCTCTGGCACTGAAATAAACCATTAATCCCGTATGAAGACTTTCTTAGCATGAACAAAGTCCCAACCGTCACACACTCTCTCACTACCATCAATTGACAATCGTCTTAGCAGTAGCAGCAGGTTACGACTCGAAGGTCAGTCTCAGACACAGGAACCTCGTACCAGTTGCACCTAACCTCCTTCCAAATCGCCATATAGCAATTCCAGCCTCCATTGCAATTGATCTCGACGCCCAAGCCAATCCCAAGACAGTAATTATTGGATTCGCTGAACTTTGGGTGGGCTCGCCTGTCGAGCCAATCCATGTAGAACTCGGTCATACATGGGACATCAGTGCCTCTACGAACTGTGCTAGCATTGACATCATCAGAAGCAAAGTCGGCGATAAATTTACCTTTGGAACTATCGCATCTCTTTACGAGGCAGCTCATGTGGACGTAGAGTCTGTTGGCAACGACAGAGGTGGCCATTGCCAGAGAAATTGAGGTGATATCGAAACACATGATAACCAGAGCGAGAACTTTTAGGCGAGAATTGCAAACTGATAAGGCAGAGGGAAAGATTGATCGTGTAAGGTTGATAATGTAGCAAAATGAGAAGAGAGACGTAGTTGCTGGTGTCGTACCCACTCATTATTTGATCTTTTCCCCTGTCACTCAATGAACTCAATCTCTGCAGTCTTCAGCAATATTTGATACTGTAGCTTAGCTACTAACTTTCTACCTCTGGTTAACTATTTAAAGTAGATCCGGATAGCAATTAGCAAATACATGCTTTCTCTCCTCTGATGACCTTTCTCAATTTTCTATTAATGCTCTCGCGGTGGAAATGGCACACACCCAATAACTTGGCACTTCCGCACCCACCGGTTATCTGATATATTAAAGTAGTCTACTAAGTTGCAGAGTTTCTTCGACTAGCGTAATGGCCGATTAAAGAGTAAGAATTTTGAGGCAGATGTTATTATTTAAACAGAGGATATAAAGCCTGGGTAACTTCCTCGTAGAGGACAGCCTGTATTTCATTAATTAATATAAACTTATTGAGTAGTTGGTACACGTTCAAGCAAAATATGCTAATATAAACTTATATTTTAACGCACGGAAGCGAAAGGCAAGATTGTCATTAAAGTTATACTAACCATCAAATAAAATTATATTTAACATTTAGAGTTATCAGCAATCAAATATCAGAGCTGAGAGCTGTTCTACTGCTGCTTCTTACAACTTATGGCCCTGAGCGACTTGCAATAGCGATAAGTACATGTAGGCAATGTACCAGGCTGAAGATTGAGGGTAGAGAATTTTCAACAGGCGAGTCTGGTTCATAACATCACGTGCATTACGATCGGATATACGGATGGAAATCCAAGCGACACAGCATCCCCCTGAGGAGTAGTGGGGCTCTGTTCCTTGGAGAATCGTCAAAAACTGATTGCAATTGCAGGCTACCGATACTGTGTTGAGGCGCAGGCTGAGACAATTAAACAAGAGCAGGACAAGTGATACTTAAGCAGATTATGATGTATATGATTGTGGGGTAGCTATTCCATGAAATGAAGGAATAAAGACAGGCAGGATTTCGCAGACGTTATCATGTCCAGCAGTGGAATTCCAAGCTTCAAAATATAAAGAGTAGAAAAAGACTGATTATGAATTAAGTGCGATATTTTATCTATGGATTTTAGTTAATTAATAGTAGTCTATTTTATTCAGAGAGAGAGCCAGTCACTTATTCTAGAACTTTCTCTTACCTGATGCTAATACAGTTGACAGTAAAGTCCAATAGTATTCTTATCTGTAGGGTAAGTATCGTAGCTCTAAGTGCTGAGTGCAACTCAGTGGGGGGTAAAGAATAACACTGGCTGGGAATACTACCTCATTCTACTACCTCAGCTCAGAAAATGACACACGCACAGACACTAATGAGATTCTTCAATAGCCTGAATCCGTTGACAGCTCTATTAGCGCCAGCACAGACTTTACAAATTACTACTTCATAGATCAAGTTGCCGATTCCTCCATAGAAGTCCACAGCCTCGAGAGTGATTGACGCCCTTTCCTCATTCCGTGACAATCTCCGTGAACAGTTACAGGGCTTGATATAACCATATTCCATTATTTCCCCATTGCTACGTCAATCTCACATCTCGCAAGGTTAACTTGCTCATGATGTTACATCTAAAATTATCATTGGCGGAACAATATTCAACCAAGATGAGTCTCACTCGGGAAAAAATCTAGAAAGTCTTCCCCTTTAAGTCAACGTGAAACACGTGTCTCCACGTGGCTTGGACCAGTAGTCGGATCGTGTTCTCAACTGAGACTGTCCACATCAACCGAAATGAGCCAAAGCCCCTAAGCTAAACTAGGTTCAGAACACCCGAGACAAATGGGTCAAGTGAACAGGGAGTTGTAAGCATACATTGGACCTGTCGCAATTGTTTCCCCTCTCCATTTTGCCAAGTAAACAAAACTGCCGAGAGTCGTCTCACTCTCATCTCATCATTTCCCATTGCTACGATGCATTTATCACGCATTTAGCCTGATGAATCATCCGACGCGCCTACTTTACCCAAGGCGGGAATCCACAGCTTCAATGCACCCCAGATAACCCAGTACCAAAAGTCCCCAAGAAATCTGGAGATGGTGAGGCAAATGGGCCAGTTAAGCTGGAGGCCAGAACCGCCTAGACTTTTGATACCCCTGGAAGTTCGGAAAGCGGCATGATGTGCATAGTGACAATCTCCTCGAAACAATCGGAGGCAGTCTCCGGTTGACTGAGAAGGGAAAAGATGTAGCTTGTTACGGAAGAATTCCACCCCGCGCATAGACTTGCTTTTGTTGGCCTTGTTTAGAATCGAATGGCTCAAACATCGATGGACGACGATCGAGCCATCCACTACTGAGATCTGACATATTTAACATCCTGCATTCCCGCTCTCTTGGCACTTGGCATCCATCACTCACTCTCACATACAAACAAAGCACCTCTTCATTCATTCCTATTGCAGGTCAATTGCTTACTATCATTCTTTTACCTTTACACAAACAACAGTCACAATGAAGTTCTCTTCCCTCCTCTTTACCGCCTCGCTGGTCGCGGCCATGCCTGCCTCCATCGAGCCTCGCCAGGCCCAGGAGAGCATCAACAAGCTGATCAAGGCTAAGGGCAAGCTCTACTATGGCACCATCACCGACCCCAACCTTCTCCAGAGCCAGCAGAACAACGCCGTCATCAAGGCCGACTTCGGTCAGGTCACCCCCGAGAACTCCATGAAGTGGGATGCCACCGAGCCTCAGCAGGGCAAGTTCAACTTTGGCGGCGGTGACCAGGTCGTCAACTTTGCCGCCCAGAACGGCCTCAAGGTCCGAGGCCACGCTCTTGTCTGGCACTCTCAGCTTCCTCAGTGGGTCCACAACATCAAGGACAAGACCCAGATGAAGAACGCCATCGAGAACCACATCAAGAACGTTGCTGGTCACTTCAAGGGCAAGGTCTACGCCTGGGTATGTATTCACTCTAATCGCTTTGGGTCACGTATTTGTACTAACGGAAGTAGGATGTCCTCAACGAGATCTTCGACTGGGATGGTTCCCTCCGCAAGGACTCTCCCTTCACTCAGGTTCTGGGTGAGGAGTTCGTTGGCATTGCCTTCCGCGCTGCCCGCGCTGCTGACCCCAACGCCAAGCTGTACATCAACGATTACAGCATTGACGACCCCAACGCCGCCAAGCTCAAGGCTGGTATGGTCGCTCACGTCAAGAAGTGGGTCTCCCAGGGCATCCCCATTGACGGTATCGGTTCTCAGACCCATCTCGACCCCGGTGCCGCCAACGGTGTCCAGGCTGCTCTCCAGCAGATGGCTTCCACTGGTGTAAAGGAGGTTGCCATCACTGAGCTCGACATCCGCTCTGCCCCTGCTGCCGACTACGCTACCGTTACCAAGGCTTGCCTTAACGTTCCTAAGTGTGTCGGTATTACTGTCTGGGGTGTCTCTGACAAGGACTCTTGGCGCAAGGAGAAGGACAGCCTTCTCTTCAACGCTCAGTACCAGGCTAAGCCCGCTTACACCGCTGTTGTCAACGCTCTCCGTTAAGCGTAGAGTGACATAGAAGGGGTATCCTTCAGAAAAGATCTCATTGCGGGTCTTGAGGTTGTTGGAAGCACAGGGGGCTTCATAGCCGCATTTTTGGCTTCATTGCACATATCTTATCTCTTACATACTTGTTTTGCTATTGTATAAATATTGAGATGGTAGCTGTCTGGTACATGGTTATTTGTTAGTATAGCTGGATCAACGGTCAAATATATATTTACCATCTAATCATCTGTTCACCTCGGAGTAACATGAATGTTGTCTTGAATAAGCCTCACCTCAACCACATATTGATCCTGGACACATTACCCCAGTGTAACCTCTACCCTGCTTGTCCGGACCATATTGCAGATCATGTATCTCACATGACTTGATGAACGTGAATTATTTGCTCCAATTTTGGCATGTTTCCAAGAGTTGCTACACGGAGCTGAGGATCTCTTCACTGCATAGACTAAATGTGCTGTTAAAGCCACTGGTATGACACTTCAGGTCCGTGACAGCATCGATGCGAAGGACGGTGAGCGATCAAATGGGCTGTATTTACATCTATTTGGGTTTGTCCTGAGGGAAAACCATCGTCGCAGGCTGCGCCCTCGACCCCTGGGTAACGGTCCTTGGCGTTTTGGCTTGGCTGATGGCGAATCACTCAGATATGGACAGTTCCAGCAAGTTTACCAAAGACGCCAATGATATTTGCTGACTCTCGATTATTTGACCTTCCAATACTGCCCTAGCTCCATACGCACTCAAGATTTAAGCTTGATTTAAGGTAATGGATTAGGTTTTACCCCGCCTGCCAAGTAGACCTTGGCACTCAAAAGTTAATTGCGTGACCAATTACCGTTATTCTATTAACGCAGCCCTCCACTCCAACTGTCCGTTGGGGAAAAAATTACGACAGGAAAACATTTGGACTGGCTGAACTGTGTTGTCGGGTGTCCACCCTGGCAACCACATGATATGCAATGGAACATAGATGTACGGTGTCCAGATCTGAGTCCTTGTGGTAACAGAAAAATGCATAAATGAGGGAAGTAAGTTGCCATCTGATGCCGCCTCCTATGTACAAATCACCACGGAGATCCCATCATGAACACTACGCACCCGATAGACAGAAACGACAAGAGTGATGGCCCGCTCGAACCGTTTGACGAGGTTGAGGAAGTCCTCAAGACAACCCCTCAGGCCCGCGACTATTCGGGTGCCCATGAGAAGACGGACCCAAGAGAGATCGCGCTTGTTAAAAAGCTAGATTGGTGGATCATGCCTATTCTGTGGTTGATGTACTGGCTTAATTATCTGGTAAGCACCTGTTCAACACCCGCGAAACAATCATCGGCAATCTGACATGGAAAGGACCGCAACGCCATCGCCCTAGCCCGCCTCAACACAATTGAAAAGGATCTGAAACTGACAGGCAACCAATATCAAACCTGTGTATCTATTCTCTTCGCAGGCTATGTCATTGTTGGCATTCCAGCCAACATGGTTGTTACTCGTGTAAGGCCGAGTATCTGGATGGCATCGTGCATGACTGTTTGGGCCATCATCAGCGGCCTCACAGCACTCAGCCGAAACTACACCGGCTTGCTACTTACGCGATTCTTCCTTGGCATTACAGAGGCGCCTTATTACCCTGGTGCATTGTATATCCTTGCGCGATTCTACACACGAAAAGAACTTGCGACACGTATCTCTATTCTGTATACAGGCAACATTCTTGCCACTGCGTTTGCTGGGCTAATTGCACTGGGTATCTTCGAGATGGACGGAATGGTACGTTCTTCGGGCAAGTTTAGCTTATAATTACTAATAATTTTAGGCCAATCTGGCAGGATGGCAATGGCTCTTCATAATTCAAGGCGCAGTGACTCTCGTGGTTGCCATAGCGGGTTTCTTCGTCCTGCCTGACGAACCTCTGACCACTCACTGGCTCACGCCTGAAGAACAAAAACTAGCCCACGAACGCACTCAGCGCGACACTGTGGGGAACTCAGGCGAGTCCACTAGCTGGTCGGGTATTATCTCTGCTGCCAAAGATCCCAAAGTGTGGTTGTTTGTGGTGATGCAGCATTGTCATCTCGGAGCAAACGGGTTCAAGAATTTCTTCCCGACAGCCGTCAAGACACTTGGGTTTAACCAGACTATTACACTTGTGTTGACCTGTCCACCATATCTGATTGCTGGTGTGATCTCAATTGCTTGGTCCTGGTCATCGGGGCGGTTCAATGAGAGAACATGGTGAGTTTCTCTCGACAATGATGGATGACAGATGCTGACCTTCTAGGCACATTACTATTGCGAAGGCTGTTGCGGTATTTGGCTTCATTCTTGGATGTGCCACTCTCAATACAGGTGCTCGATACTGTAAGTATCTTCCAAAGATTCTTGAATTATCACTGACGAGCTCCCCAGTTGCCATGTGTGTCTTCTCCATTGGCACCTACGCGGTCAACAGTATCATCCTCGGCTGGGTATCTGCCACCTGCTCCCAGACTAGGGAAAAGAAAGCATGTTCACTCGCTATAGTCAACTGTATCGCGGTTGCTTCTTTTATCTGGACGCCCTACATGTGGCCTTCATCCGACGAGCCTCGATACACTATGGCCATGTCTTCGAGCGCGGCGCTGAGTGTAGCGACTGCAATCGGGGCTTGGGCAATGAGATTCTGGCTGATCAAGGACAACAAGAAGATCAGACAGTCCGAAAACGAGAGCACTCTGTACTACGCTTATTAGAGTATGGAAAGATAGACGGACAGGGATCTCACGCGCTGGTGTCTGATGCGAGGCTAGATAGGTAGCATGGACAAACTTGCGTTAGATATTATACAACGGCAATTAACATCTATTCCTACTCCTACTTCAAAATGGATTGAATTGACTGTAACTCAGCTCTTTGTGATTAAACCCTTCTATTCTAGGTCACCATTAGTGTTGTTCATCGGCACGGATAATACCTCTTTCTTTTTTACAATCGCTAGTGTTTATACTCGTTAAAAATGCTCACGTATCACCAAAGTCATTCCTCTGATCATTAGACTCCCCTAAGCCCTCGCTACTAAACTCTCCAATAGTGCTATCTCCCTTGCAATTGACTCCGATATGAGTAGTGGGGGAGGCTGACATGAAATCTTCCCTAGAATATCCACGTCACGGTGCAACTCAAACAGCTTCCATCATCCCCACAGGTGCAAGTCACTAGACTAGATCCGCTTGCACCACTGTATCAAGAAGAACCCTAGATACTGATAGCTTATTACTTTGTAGCATACCATACTGGAGAGAGACCTCCACACCTATTCCCCAAACGTCTTCTCGCATCCCCCCATGTAGAGTGGCTAACCCTTGAATCGAACCTGGACAAGCTATTTACAATAGCGAGTGGGTTTGGAGTCAGATGAGGCAGGTGAAACCGTAGTCTTTATGACGGGTTGTCTACTCTGTCTTGTCACAAGATGCTACAATGAAGAACGTTTTTGAACAAGGCACGGTGCATTACCGTTAGTAAAGCCGATACGCAATCATTTGCCGCAAAACTTTACCTCTTGGACGTCCCTATCCCCTCAATTCCTGGATTACATGCACAGGAACTATCATTCACACACTTAGACACATAGTTACTAAGATGAACGCCTGTCATTGAGCCAAGAGTCGATATTGTGTAATAAGAACAATGACAATGAGTAATAAAGTCGATTTGGTCATGAGAAAATAGCTCGAAGCTCATTCTCCAGCAACCCAGGATGATCTAAAACACGAGCCCCAGAGTCCTGCAGTACTCTCGCGTGACCCATAGCGCGCCCAGGCGGAGCTGTTCGTCCTGAAATGATACTGATGACGGGTTTGAACATGCCGTTCTCAGCGCGGAAGCTCTTGAGAAGCTCAGCTGCTTCGACCTCAGCTGAACCTCCGATTTCTCCGATGAGGATAATCGTCTCTGTAGCCGAATCATGTAGCAGCACCTCGAGAGCTTCTTTCATAGTGGTACCTGGCATGGAGTCGCCTCCCAGACCAAGGACAAGGCTTTGAACTTGCCCGGCTCTCATGGTTGCGCCAATTGCTTCGTAGATCATGGTGCCGCTTCGTGAGATGATGCCAACCTTGCCTGGAGCACACTGGTCGGCCGGAATAATGCCAATGCGGCATTTTCCAGGAGCTAGAATTCCTGGTGTGTTTGGGCCTTTGAGTCGCGATTTACTCTGCGTTCTCAGTATCTCGTGGACTCGGAGCATATCATGTACAGGAATGTGTTCGACAATGGCGACAATGAGAGGGATCTCGGCCTCAATTGCCTCCTCTATCGCACCTGCAGCGAACGAGGCAGGGACGTGAACCAGACTCGCATTAGGGCGAACCGATTGGGCTGCCTAGATTGACACAAAGAAGAAAAAGGTCAGCCAGTCAGTCCAATTTTCGTCTAGTCCGTGACCATTGCTGCTTGTAATGAAGGACCAAACAAACACCTTACATACCCCACGAACAGTGGCGAACACAGGCAGATCGAGATTAGTTGTGCCTCCTTTCTTGGGCGAAACTCCGCCTACAATGTTTGTTCCGTACGCGATGGCATCTCTTGCATTGTTGGTTGCCTATTTTTGGGGGAGGGGTTCCAATCAGAAAAGTTTGCTTAACAAGGAGAGTACTCAAGGTAGGAAGAGAAGAGTTTCACCCACAGTTTTCCCTGTAAAGCCTTGGTAGATGACACGTGTAGTCTCGTTGACCATGAGATTCTGAACGTTGCTCTTTGTACTATGGAATCCTCTTGCCGGTGCAGGCGGATATCGTAAAGCTGCTGCTCGGCATTGAAAACTAGGTACAGCAAAATATCGGTGCGATTTCGGAAGCATCTGCATCTTTCAGAGATAAATCATATACAGTAGAGTAGGTAAACAGATCTTGGTACCGCCAAAATCTCCAATGGATCAGGCCTTTATTCTATGCAACAGTCTGTACCTACCTCAATTTATGTTTTATCACCTATCAGTCTCGTGGCTTATTTAGACGCAAGGAGCATAACTAGATGAGGGTCCGACTTGATTTGTTCAGGCAAATGTCGCCGAGGCGCCGAGCCCTTGACCTCGGACCCTGGACCCACCACGGACTGCCTCAGAGGCCGTGCTCTGGACGGTCTGACACCATCAGACGCCCTACCTACCTACGTTGATAGCCCATATAATTCAATAAGATTTAGTCTTGAAAAAACAACACTTCTGCTTGATCATTGAATTGATTTTGAACTGCCAGCTGACGAGCAAAGTACTAGAACTGATGATGACACCAGCATACGTGCATGGGTGCTGTGAGTGGCCTTCTACATTTCACAAGTATAGTCTGCACCCTAAGGCAGAGGAGTAGGGATTCTGGGAATCAAGAATGCTACTGTGGTAGATCTCATAGTGACAACAGTTAAAGCTGAAAATTGGATTGTGTTTTCCAAGTATCGAGATGGATATTTAACTGACTAATCGACTATTGACTTTTACAGAGGGGATATCAAGTGCCCTGATCAAAAGAAGGCCTGCAAGCCAGTAATTGAACGTCCGAGGACCAGCGCGTGAGCATCGCTCTGTCCCTCATACTTCTGTGTAACGAAAAGGTTGGCAACGTGACGTCCAATGTGGTACTCATCGCTTGCAACGTTGCCACCAAAGACCTCCTGCAACGTGCGAGCACCGGATAGAGCGCGGTCACAGTTCTGCCTCTTAATCATTGAAATCATCTCAGGGGCCGCAAGACCCTTGTCCTTCAGACGGCCAACTTGCAGGGCAGCCTGGAGACCAAAAGCGGCGTCTGTCGAGGCGTCGGCAAGCTTCTTCCGAATGAGCTGGAACTGGGCGAGAGGCTTGTTGAACTGCTTTGGTTCGAGAGTATAGGTTCGTGCACGGTCAAGACGGTCTTCAAGGGCACCAATAGTTCCCCATGCGATGCCGTAGCGAGCTGAGTTGAGGCAGCCAAAGGGGCCCTTGAGACCAGTAACGTTGGGAAGCACGTTGGCGGCAGGAACAACACAACCGTCCATCTGGATCATACCAGTGATGGAAGCACGAAGACCGTTCTTATCCTTGATGGTAGGGGTCTCTAGGGTTCCAGGAGCGCACTGGTCACGCTGAATGACGAAACCGCGGATGACACCATCGAGCTTGGCCCAAACTAGGAGGATGTCTGCGATGGGGGAGTTTGTGATCCAAGTCTTGGCGCCGTTGAGGATGTATGCGTCCTTCTTGGTGGGATGGGGAACGGCAGTTGTCTCCAGAGAGCCAGGATCGGAACCGTGGTTAGGCTCAGTAAGACCGAAGCAGCTAATAAGCTTGCCGCGTGCTAGCTTCTCAAGCTAGCGATCCTTTTGCTCTTTGGATCCATGTTCTTCAATGGGTCCCATTGCGAGAGAGCTCTGAACTGGCATGACAGATCGGTAGCCTGAGTCGACCTTCTCAACCTCACGGGTGATGAGGCCAGCGGCGACGCTGCTGACTCCAGCGCACCCGTATCCGTCAATGGTAGGACCTAGGAGACCCAGCTCTCCCATCTCCTCAAGAATCTTGCGGTCGTAGTTCTCAGAGCGATAAGCATCGAGAATTCTTGGCTGAAGCCTGTCCTGGCAATAACTCCGGGCTGTTTCTTAAATCGACCGCTCCTCGTCGGTCAGGACCTCCTGCATGTTCAATGGGTCCTGCCATTGAAAAGGTGCACGTGTAAAAGCACATCGGAAGAGCGATGTTGATGGCTTAATGACGGCCTTGGCGACAAGCCTCGGTCGACAGCTAAACAATGACATGGCGAATGATTGTCAATTGCACAAGAGACACGGTAAAAATGAATGAGAGCAGGTGATGATGATGAAGATGAGAAGAAAAGGCAATGAGTCCCTCAGGTTATGAACCTTGTAAGCCGGATTGAAAAAGAGAACATACTGCTTGCCCCACCGATCTCACTTCATCACTTCATAAAAAGCGCCGAGGCGAAAGGAGGAAGACAATCGCCGAGGCGAAATCAACCGGAGGCGGCGTTCGGTCTCTTCACCTCCACAGCAACTCCGCACCACCGTGCACTCTTGGGTCCTTAGTTCCCTCCATAAACCGGGAGCGCGACTTGCGCCTTAAGCGAGATGAGGGGTTTGGGGAAAGGGACAAGAAGAAAGGTGGGGGTGAGGGGGAGGGGGCTCCAGACTAAACTTCAAGAGAACGTAGAGAAAATATCAGGGGTCTCTGCCGGGTACTATCGGTGGTTCATGGAAGACACACAAATGCGTCAAGGTATGCGTTTTCATCTTGGGAGCCAATATTGTCGACTCATCTTTCAACTTGTTTCCCATAGATTTCTGAGTTAGTTCCATCGCTAGTGTCTTCTTTCTCTTCATCTTAAATGAAATTGATTACGTGCAGATATACGTCCATGGTCTTGTGTTATGTGCCCTCTCGGGCTATCCGAGTTTGATTTCTTGTCTTTCATCTTCAACAAGCTAAACCTTAACTATCTACGTGTTTGCTAGTTGCAACATCCAGTCATCATCTGACCACGAGGTTTGAGGAGGAACCAACTCCCAGGGTGCTCGCCAGTGATGCATATCCTCGGTTTCAGACAGTCAAGGCCAGGTAGTGTCATCCGGTATAAAGTCTTGCTGCCTACTGGTCGATGTCCCAGCTTCTTCTTCTTCTTCTTCTCCTGTACCCTGTAGCGCTCGAAAATAGTCGCCTGCCCTCACATCATCGGCATTTGTATCGAACTCATGCAAATGGGTCGCGTCACCTTGCAACAACCACCATAACGAACACGCGCTGCTACCAAATTCCGAAAACAAGTCCCGTAAAGGTGGCGTGACAGGTTCAAGTATATCGCTAGATTTGGCCGTAACGTGCATCCTTTGCTTCGCTGCCAGAAGGGGTTCGAGAAGTCCTCGAGCTGAACCCCATTTCTCAGCCAGCTCTTGAAGAGCGCTGTATATTTTGTCAAAGTCGGCTGCCGCCCGGCTGGACACCGAACGAACCCTTTGGGCCGACAGTAGGGGAAGTGCCGCCACAAGGCTATGGAACGCGAAGATGGGACCCAGGCGTTGTAGATCACCAGCTTCTTGCATCTCGGCAAACATAGATGCAATAAAAGAAGAGGCAATCAGTGACGTGACCGGGGCCGCAAGAGGATTGTCAGCGTTAGTGAGGATGATCAGGGTGACGAAGAAAACGATATGGATCTGTCGGGACTCCAGATTATATGGATTAGGTATTTTAGCCCTGGAATCCAAGGTAAAAAGCCTCAACCTGGAAGGCAAACTATGAAGCCATTGGCGAAGAGCGTCTTGTGTGGCCTGTTGATATTGGGGTGTGAATTGAGACCTTCTTCAACGTTCTGCCAAGTCCCCCATGATGCAACAAATCTTAACATTTGCTATGAAGACGTCTGCTCCTTCGCTTTCCTCCTGAAAATCGGCTGCTGTGGGCGGAGAGACGTCGCTATCCTCGAGATTGATCATTCGTGGTCTGCCTACGCCGATTGATATCAATATGTCTCGGGTCTGGGTCCATCAGCATGTGTCAAAACAGGCGGAGTTAAGAGAGAAGATAAGGAACAAGAAGGTGAATGGGTACTGCTTGAGTGTAACGTACCACTATGGTCCACCAGATGCGCCGTCGCAGTCCACGATGTGGACCTTGAGAGGGTTCTTTGTGTAGGCCGAGTTGGTGTGCTAGTCCGACAGCAATATGCATCCAGAAGCCACTGTCGATAGCGAGCGTCGCTATCTTCGGCGGAAAAAATTGCTCTACTGGACTCCAAGCGCTCGCTGAACGGGACAGGACCTAGTATATCCGTCCTGCCTACATACGGTACAGCCTGGTCAAGCCCTGGCTCCTGATCGACAGAACAGCCTTCGCTACGTATCTCAGACAGCTCGGATTGTTCTGGACTGACCAGAGCCAAAGGTTCTGGCTGTGCTTCATCGTGGGGAGTCTTTGCAACACCTTGGCTGAATGTTGACTTTGCTGAGTTGTTGGTATATGTCGCTGGTCGTCCTCTAAGTGAGTGTTTCCTCTTTCTCGAATGCGGACTGTTGGTAAAAACGCGCAAGTCAGCTCGTAGCTCGTAACTCGCACCTCGCTCGTGACTTCTTGTGCGACAACCCAATGATCCAGAGCACTGACCTGCAATTGAGGGCAAATATATCACAATTGATACATTTTGAACGGTCACTCATGAAGTCGCATCGAACCTACATTACCCGAGGGCCCCGAGGGCACGTGGTAGCTACTTGATGGCTCTTTGAGGCTGCACTCGTAATGCCCTGGCTGGAATACCTTTCGCTTGTGACAATTGGAACAAGCAGTCTTTTTGAAGATAAAACTTTCAGACATGGCGACGTGAAGTTCACGGTTGATTGCCTATTTGGCAGTAGAACGAGTGGATGGATGCTGCAACGGTTGGAAGAAGACGTTGCGCACAGTCCACACCCCTGCCCCTGCGCATGTGATTGATTGTTTTAGATCATAAAGTTTGGGGAAGAGGCGCGTTCGTGTTATTGGTGACTCGGGACAAGGTTTCTGATTACGGAGAATAGCAGTTCACGAAAGTCAAGCTCAGGCCCGGGGACTCGCCGAGCGCCACATGACACATACCAGAGCATAATCATTAGGTGACGACCCAGAGCTGTATTGATTGTCTGTTCCCTTCATTTTGAGGTTATGCGTTGCACTATTCCCTTTTGAGATGAACTTTATCAGTCGACTTTTCCTTTCCACAATTGTGAAGACGCACTGCCGAGTTAACCATTCCGTTTTAACAAAACCCCACACGTGATAAACTACCTACCTGGGCTGCTAAGTTCCCATTTCAAGCCGGCTTCAGTGAGGTGCAACCGTTATGGGAACGTTGCTAAGGGCCAAGTCAAATGGGCGTTCAACCCCTGAGCTGAGTGCCTTACCTTGGTAGCCTCCCACTACCACCACCAACAAGTACATTGCTATACACAGAGATGTCTTTCAACCTGACTGTCTACTGTGTTGACTACTGGGCTAAACGCTCTTCTCTTCTCTACTTGCACATGCCAGATTCCATTATCACTACTGCAGATAATCTTATAAAGGCGTTAAATTCTTGCTACTCTCTCAATCCAGACTGTCTAGCTCAAGAGCCTTTGCACCTGACATTCTTCATTGAGGTGCATCGAGACCCACACGTCATCACTCTCAAAATGTCAAATTACATTCGTGCCCAAATTTTCCTTATGGTGCTCTTCTTCTCCTGTACTTGTTCCTCTTCCGTTGAGTACCAGCGACGATCGCTGTCCAGATCGATCTTGGATGCGTCCAGTAACCATGGGCCTCGGTAATAAATCTTGGCTCCGAGAAAGATGACGATGATAGCGACCACGGAGGAGTAGCTAGAGAAAAATCCTACGACACTTGGACTTCCTCCAATTGGCCAGAGAGCCAGATAGAACTGGACGCAGATCATGAAAATGCACCAACCAAATCCCCAATATGAAGCCCATGGCCTTGCAAAGCTCTGCCATGGCAAGTCTGCAGGAGAACGACCTTGGACCTTCCAAGCATGGCGCATACGGATGTGACAGAAGTAGATCATACCCCAACCGAACATTGCGAGGAGCGCAACGAGACTGGAAAGCCATCCAAAGACCTGAGCGCCAGTATGGCTCACATTCAGATAAGACAGAGCTCCGCCGAGAAGCATGGTTGGGATGAGCCCGTACCAGAGTCTGCCCCAGCTGTCAGCTTTGGTCATAACCTAGAAAGAAACCAAGGTCAGTAATCGTAGTCGCAGTGTGTCGAGCTCATACTATCAAGCATACCTTGGGTGCCATGCCAATTTGACCCAGTCCGTACAGCGTACGAGCGCCTCCGAAAATATTAATACTCGCGGATGAAAACACAGAAAGCAAGATGGCTGGCTTCCCCGCCGGTGTCGTCAACATCGTTAACGGTTGCGGAGCCGAGGCTGGATCAGCCATTACTGCCCACCCCGGTATCGATAAGATTGCCTTCACTGGCTCAACAATCACCGGAAAGACTATTATGAAAAAGGCTTCAGAGACCCTCAAGAGCGTCACTCTCGAGACCGGAGGCAAGAGCCCTCTCATTGTCTTCGACGATGCTGATTTCGAGCAAGCGGTCAAGTGGTCTAACTGTGGCATCATGGGTACGTCAAAGATTCTGACACTGTTCCTGTAATACATGATCTGACTAGGTTTAGGCAACATGGGACAAATCTGCACAGCCACATCCCGTATCTTTGTGCAAGATACCATCTACGAGAAGTTCCTCGAGGCTTTCCACGAGCAAGTCAAGTCTTCCACCGTTATCGGTGATCCTTTCGATGAGAACACCACACACGGTCCTCAGGTTTCGAAGGCACAATACGAGAAGATCCTGTCACTTATTGAGTCAGGAAAGTCAGAAGGAGCCGGTCTCCTGACTGGTGGTGCCCGTTCTGGAGACAAGGGTTTCTACATCCAGCCCACTGTCTTCCGTGATGTCAAGCCAAACATGAAGATTGTTCGGGAGGAGATCTTCGGACCTTGTTTCGTTATTGCGCCTTTTTCAACAGAGGCCGATGCAATTGAGCGTGCCAATGATACTGAATATGGCCTGGGTGCTGCCATCTTCACTGAGAACCTTCGCAAGGCTCACCGTGTCGCCGCTGGCGTTCAGGCTGGAACCGTTTGGGTAAGATATGCCTGCGTTCAGAGACTACCAAGATCACCGCTAACTTTTACATGTAGATCGACAGCTCTCAGGACACCCACTGGGGTGTTCCTTTCGGAGGCTACAAGAAGTCTGGTATCGGCCGTGAGCTTGGATCCTACGCTTTGTCTGCATACACCCAGGTCAAGGCTGTCCATGGTACGTTCATCCTGTCCCCCTTCTAAGACACACCCACGGTATCTAACTTGAGTTAGTCAACATGGGCATGAAATTATGAGCAACTTTTCCGTAAAGCGACAAGTTCCAGCTTGGTTGTTTGAATTGCAGCTACGTCCCAGCTGTATGGGTAGACGGCTTATGCTTCCGTTGGTCAATGCAGCTTTTGGTCGAAGGGGATATACTTTGCACTGAAACCCCATTATGTATTTCTTGAACAATAGATAGTCTAGACCTCTGTCACAATTAAAATGACATGGAGTTTACCACTTTTGGACTTAACGTGACTGGGTTTTGTTTAGTATCTAGGAGAGTACGCGGCTGGCGCTGTTGTTTGACACGATGAATCTAAGGTCCAGTCCGCAGAGATGCGGGGAATCGAACTTCAGCATGTTAGGTACTGAATTGACTCGAATGGGATGCCGCCCCCATCCATAACTCGCCATGAAGTTCTTCTTCGTTACAGAATGTCACCGAACGTATCATTGACAAGCCTGTCCAACCAGTATGAACTCTGTATCGTGAAGCTCACACCCGAGGTCCTGTTTCTCAGCCTAGGAAATTTAATCCCGAGCTAAGCATTACTCTATTGTCAAGAGTATCCCTACTTCGGAACTTGAATGATACCTTGGTGGCCGAACGAACATAATTATTTTTTGTTCCCATACCATATTTACCTTGGATGTCTATTTTCCGTTTCATAGCGGATTAAAATCCACAACAAGGAAACTGAACTCATCAGGCATTGCTGAACGTGATTGTCTGGGCTAGCCGGTATAGCAATGGGATTGACCCACTAGGCGATAGCGGCAAAACTTATAAAAAAAAGTGAGGTTCTGCCCGGGCTCGAACCGGGGACCTTCTCGGTGTTAACGAGATGTCATAACCAACTAGACCACAGTACCTAAACTGTTTTATGGAAGTGATCGGCACAAAGACGGATATATTCAACCAGCATGAACGTTTGACTCGCAAGTAAAATTTCAACACAATTTCTACGACCTATCAAGACTAAACACTATTAAGTGGTTAGTACACGGTCAAGCAAAAATATGCCTTCGACGCCCTGCATCAAGAGTCATAGAAAGTAGGGCATAAATTTTCTAGTTACTAATTGCACTGTAGAAGCTAATAACCTGTTCTCTACTTCTTCCAAAGAGCACTAGCCGTTCCACGCAGTTGCAATCAATTGAACCTTAAAGCTCGGCGACTTTTCCCATCGAATAGGTGCAGCGCCGCCCGAGAAAAACTTTGCTCGTGGGGCGATCACTGTCTTCCTTGCTTTAAATCCCGACTGTCCTCTGATCTCGGCTTTCGGTCGACCTACAAAAGCTGGAGCTTCTTGTAGTCCAGAGTGTCAGTGAGAACTCTGAAATCATCAGAACCAGGATACTGGAGATTGTCACACTGGACATAGGAACGATAGGGTTGGCGCTGAATGGAGTACTCCTCCACTATCTTCTCCAAATCCCACGGTTGATCAAGCGTGAAGTTGCATTGAATGAGCGAGCTTCTAGTGTCGGAAGAGTCACTTCCTTCGATAGAGGGTCTCGTCATCAAAGGATAGTCGCGATGGTCTGGAGGGGCAAATAGACCCCTCGCTACACAATCGGTATTGAGGGTTAGCCAGGCAATGCTGCGTACCATGACATCGTGGAATGCAAGCGTCGAGAGGTTGAGATCGGGGTCTCCTTCAATCATGACTGTGTATGACTGTAAGGGCATCCCGGAATTTACAACATCCAGAATATTCATACACCATGCGTGAAATATATTAGCAAACCTCTGTTTGCTGGCCTCGTGCAATGTCCATGGCCCAAAATCGGAATCATCGTCTATCCATTCCTGGTATTTTTCGGGCGACAACTCGAAATCCATGGTCATGTTAGAGACTCTGCGGGACCGCGTTCGCAAAAGAAGTGTCGTCCACAGGTTCCAGCGGTGCTCAATATGTAACTTTGTGTTCTCTTTGCAGAAGGGAATTAATCCGATGCCGTGACACATAACAAGACCTACAGCAGGGCGATCTTCATCGAGAATTAGCTTCCGCATGTTGAGACGTTGGTATTCAGGAACCCGTTTCAAAAATCTTATGGCCACAACGGTTGCTAAAAAGAAACCCATTTTGCGGTACTGGTATCTTGTTCCGGTAAACATGGGGTCATCCAAATCTGCGGCAGCATTGACCTTCCATTTTGTGTAGCAATCGACGTGGCCTTCCAGCCGTAGTGTTTTAGCTATCGATATGGCTTCGGAATGAGAAGGGATCGCCTAGGGCTCGAATTTTAGGTCGAGGACCTCAGAGGCCGGATGCGAGTCTGGCCAACCAGGAAGCATGACATCAACAGCTTGAGCAAGTTGATCAGGGTGTCTCTTGGCAAGTATTCGTAGGAGGTAGGCAACTGTGTCGTTGAAAACAATGGTCTTGTCTCCAAACTTCCTGTTCATCCTTGGCAGAATGCTAGCATCGTAATCATCACCCATGTCGTCAGGATCTCCGTCCTTCCGATGCATCTCGCACCCACTGAAAACATTCATTCTAGGCAGCTCTAATATAAGAGCAATAACCCGATCGATTTCTCTCTTGATTGCAGGCATATACTACCGATGACTGTGGTTGGAGCATTCATACGTGTCGGGAGTGACAAGATCTCTCAGACGTCTTAGTAAACCTATTTGTAGGTAGTGATGATAGGCTACGACGTAGGTGTGAATAGAAGCTGTCTCTTGCCAGTCATCGCGGTGAACTGTGGAAAACTTGATGGAGTTGAGTTGCAATGGGTAATCTCTCGTTTCGTAAGCGATGGAGCGACAGGCATACCATCAATCTACCTAAGAGTCTCGGTCGCAGCATCGTAGACGTAACCACCGGTAGCTTTAAAGTAATGGCGGTAGATCTGCTCGCGCAGTTTCAAAGGCAAGCCTAGGAGGCTCGTCTTGGGGACGGTGGAGGTCGTTCCTGAAGACATTGCAAGAAGATGGCCATTGAGATGTGGAGGAAAAGTTGAATTGCCAGGGTTTTATGGGCGGCAGCGTAATGACTTATCGGTGTGCGATGGCTCATTGCGTAAACACAACCCTACCACAAAACCCAAACCTACTAACATCCAATGACAGAAAGAACAGACCAAAGCTTCACAATAGGACAAAGGAACCAAGGGATAGATGGATAATGGTTTATTTTAAATGGGAGCATCATTGTTGACCTGATAATATGGTTACCATCTTTAAATACACTTTTCAAGCATTATGACTCCAATGCTCACACGAGACCTGTTTTTTTGCTTGCCCTGCCCTAATATAAGGTTCAGCTGGGCATAAAATGCGCTTTCTATCAAGCAAGTTAGTCATAAGTAGAATGAGAAGAAGAGGGGGAAATGCTTACTCACTTGCTCCCATCCTGCTTTTTTCCTCTTCCCTCCACCAACATCAACACATCACAAGTCATCCTAGATACTTTGGTTAGCTGGAACCCAAAGGTATGCAAAAGTACAAATAAAAACATACACAAGAGCTGCCCTTCCTCAACAACCAAGTTAGCAAGAGTCTAGACACTCAAAAGGACAAACAACGCACAAACAACAACCACCTTTGCTCGATAATCAAGTCAAAAGGGGATGAGGAAGATGGAAAAGGGAGATCATTTATATACAAGATGCATCTAACAGAGGACATCAGACAAGTCATCGGCTGCCCTAATCATGGAAGGGCTATACCAGTCTTCTTCGGAGGAATTACGATATCTCTTGATGATATCTACCCTCAAGACCGTGATGCCCTTAGGAAAAGTGACTACTTCAGATACATCAAAAACTCTCTCAACAGCCCACCCGACAAGCCCAGGCTATGGAAGACGAGGAAGACGAGGAAGACGACCCTTTTGCAGATTCCGAAGACGATGACATTATGGGAGGCGAAAGGTACAATAAAACTGTCCAGGACTACAAACAGTATTATAAGCAGAACGATGAGTCGGACGAGTGGGATTTCTAATGTTTGGTACCCTTATCTATACTGTCTTCCATAGTGCAATGTTTCAACCTTCATTCTACCTAACCCTAAATCTGATCTGAAATGATGTAATGAACTCGACTGCTGACAAACCTACAACTTAGTCATTAAATCTTTCCAGCATCTCTTTGCCGCCATAAGCAAACTGTTAATCCCTAGCTCCGTTCTAGAACGATTTCTTGAAATTTCTTTCCCAAGTGACATATATCTCTTGTAAAGTCATTATTAAGAAGGTTATGAAACAAACAAAGTTCTTCTTCTGCGTCACAAGAACCAAGTCCTCCCATTCCTTCTTTGTTATAGATACCTCATTATTTTTCTCCACAAGAATAAAGGGCAGCAATCCATCGTATGTTGCTCACACAGCATTCCACCGGTTACCCGATGAGAGGTGGTCCTAAAGCCTTTTCTTTTCTATCCCGTGGTGGACCGCAAATTGGTCGAAAACCCCACTTTTGTCATTAATGTGTGATGGTTCTTTTGCATTCGCAGATTCAGTAGCAAGTTCGCACTGAGCGAGCCGACGGCAGAATGATGCAATGCCACATTTCCTATCAGTAGCACTTAGTCTTGTTACTGCCTGTCCATTGGCAGTAGTTTCTTGTCTATATGGATGTTGTATCCATTTCCCTTCCAATCCTCCAGAAACTTAATGAACTGGTCCATGACCGGTCTACTACGGACGAGAGCTACTACTTGATATACTTTGAGCTCCGTTAGATTGTCTCGATTGATCTTCATTGCTTGGTGGCTTATCTTGCTTAGGGATGCCTCAATCTCGTTAAGCTATGTTTCGACAGAGGTATCTCTATATTAGAGATATAAAGCTGCCCTCAGCTTTACCACTGAAATTGGCATGACAGCGTGATGGAGATGTTGTCGAGTATTACAAATTGATTTGGTCTGGATTAGACACATTCTTGTTCCACTAATTACTTGGGAAGGCCACAATTGATGTTAAATAACTATAGAGACGTGAAAATCATCGTCAAGCAATTCATGATTTGCTTACAACTACATAACTCATGTGAGACTAGTCCCTTCGTCCATACTCCAACTCGTTAGCCTCGCCCTTCACCTCAGCCTTCTCATCCCTCGCCATAATGGCCTCATTGTCAGGCGCAAGCCTAGTTCCATGACGACCGATCTTGTACCAAGGTAGTGAGAACAACTCGTCAGTGCTCTCAAGCGATCGACCAGCCATCTCAGGGACAAATGCCCAAACCCAGATGAGGCCAAGAAGACAGACAGCAGCACAGAAGAAGAAGAAGCCAGCACTTGTCATGGAAAGGAGCATTAGTGGAACAGCCTTTGTGTTACCGTACTGGTTGGCAAAGTGCAGACACATCGTCATGGAACTTCCCAAGGCTCGGAGACGGAGAGGCCAGATCTCAGCGTTGACAAGGTATTGGAACGAGTTCCAACCCATTGTCCAGCCTACGCCTGAGAGATAGAGCATCACGACAGCACCCACACCGGCATGCTTCTGAGATGGGGTCAGGGTTCCGTTTTCGAGAGCTTCAGTGCCAACAATGCTCAGGAAGATGGCGATGTAAAGAATGGAAATCATCTGAAGAGTGATACCACCATACAGGGAGCGCCGTCGTCCGATAAAGTCGACCAAGAAGAAAGCGCAGAGGTAGGCGGAACTGAGCTTGACCACACCAAGAATACAGGTGGCAAAGAGTTTCTCAGATTGACCGGACTTTCCGAGGACACCAAAGAACTCGACAGCATAGATGGTGATTGCGCTAGCTCCCGACCACTGGCCAAGGAGCTGAGCCATGAAACCCAGCATAAGACGATATCGGTTAGCAGGGATGGTGAACAGTTCACGAAGCTTGCCCCATCTTGAGACTCCGAGGACAGCCTCTTGCTCACGCTCGAGCTGTTCCTGGATACCGTACAGCTCTGCTTGGACGAACGGATGTTCTTCAGGTAGTTGCCTTAGCTTGCAGAGGGCTTTGGTGCTCTCTTCGTTGCGTCCCTTCATAGTGAGCCAACGAGGGGTCTCAGGGACCGTGAATGACAGAATCAGAAGCAAACTGCGAATAGACGGTTAGACTGTGACATTGGAGAGTATAGTTGACACACTTACCTTGAAAAGCCAATATGGCACATTTGGGGGTCAACCCATTGCCATCGAGAGTTGTTGGAAATATTGATAGAGGCGCCCCAGTTGCTGAAATAAGCAATCATGACACCAAGATAGACTGAACCAGCAAATATGTTGGTAAGCATACCACGAATAGCTCTGGGAGCCGTCTCAGCAAGGTATGTCGGGCCGACCACGACAGTCATACCGATACCAAGTCCAGCAATGAACCGTCCAGCTAGAATTTGACCAACGCTTCCATGACTCGTCACGACAATGATGAATCCAACTAGCCACAGCAGACAGAGGAGTTGAAGCGATCGGACACGACCGATCTTGTCGCACATGAAGAATGCCAGTAGCGAACCGGCGATGGAACCAATCTGGACCATGCTGGTGATGTTGGACTCGACTTGTGCTTGATGATGTTCAGAGCCTGCGCCCAGGTCGAACTCGGTCTTGAAGCTTTTGAGAGACACCATACCGCCGACAAGACCTTCGTCCAGTCCACGACTGGCACCAAGGATACCTTGAGGCACGAGTTAGTACCGGGGGTATATGGATAAGGGAAGAGAATGGATTGACTGCCCACTTACCGAAGACAAATGTGCTCCAGTACAGACGCCAGTTGAGCACCTCGCTAGGTGTTTCAGCCATAGCGGCCGGGTTACCAAGGGTGAACTTCATTTTGGCAGTTGCTGTCAGGAACTAGAGCAAGAGCCAAGAAGTGTAGGCTGATCCATCTCTCAACAAGAAACTGGGACAGACGGTTTATAAACCTCGAATCTCGGCCAGCTCCAAGTTCAAAGGATGGAGGATGGGCGGGGAAATACGGAGAACCCCCACGAGGATATGAATCGTGACGAAGGTGATTGGATAACCCCGCAGCTTCTACTGAACTCCGAACGGCTATTTTGTGCCGATTGTGGATACATCTTCTCCAACGGCCCTTTCCAATGCGGAGATAGTGGCATTCCCCGCATGTCCCTCGGTCTCTATTTTCCTACAATCATCTTGTTGAGGGTAGGTAAGTCAAGCATGAACCCAGACGGTCTTTCTGTTCCTAATACATAATATATTTCTTTCTGCACCTCTTGATATGTACATTGCCATACTTTCATCTCAGTCTGATTCCATCAGCAGTAAAAGTCTTACACAAAAGTGTGGTGGATTTAACTCCGGGTGCACCCTAGTCTTCTCACAGAACTTTTGTCAGTGGTGATCAACACGGATAACCGGCACAGTTGAAGGTTACATCTTGTATCCCATTTGACACGATACGACTTCAAGTGGCCATTTCAGTACAAATCAAGGATGGTCCTGGTTAGTTTGAGTCAGTTTCCCCGACGCTTGACAGGTTCCCCATAAACTTACGCACTGGTAGTCCGTGGAAAAGATAACGTTATTCTTAAATGTACGGCATTGATAACTAGTCTATCAGTATCACGCACGCAAAGATGGGGTAAGTTTTTGATAACACAACGTCCTTGGTAAGTGACAATGTATGCACTGACTGTTTAATTCAGTAGCAGTGAGATGTGACAGTCGCTGCATTTCCGCTTGTCAGAACAGCGGTTTGGGTACTAGACACCATGCCGGGGACGCCTTCCTTCTCTATCTTGCCTCTACTTTACATCAGTCTGTTGCGGTACGCATAAGCTTTGACGCAATTCTCGTTTATAGTTAACCGTTGCAGGCCCTAGAGTATTGTATCGGTGTGGAACAAGTCACTAGTTCTGGGTTATTCCCTCACTGGGACAGCTTGGACCTACCATGTGACTGGTCAATTTAATCGACAAAACCTTGTTCGCCTGAATACGCAGTCTCAGCTGATGTGTTTTTAATTTGTTTTCCTAAAATAATAACGCTTTTTAACTGTCTACCCTTCCGCTGTTAAATAGAAAGAAACTCTAGTCAAGTAAAGATTTTGTTTTCTATTTTACTACATGCACTGAGAAGCTATAATAGAAAGATAGAAGTAGGTTAAGAAGATATCTCAACAGTTGACTCTCGGGACAGGTATGTAGCCTGAAACATCTAGCTGACAGACCATTTATTCTATCAAGGCAACGGAGCCGCATAGAATTACTTTCGAAACGGAGAAGCATCAAGGGCTGCTACAAATATACATATACAAACTGAAAGGTATAGCTGTTAGGAAGTGTTTCTGTAAGTGTACCTGGTTGCCTTTCGGACTATTGGAACTTGTCATGTGTGGTCAATTATTTCTGGTAACATCTACGAAGTGAGAGCATTCGATCTGAGAAGAAATGTGAGCTTCACAGTAAATCCAGTAGCTGGTAGCATATACATGAGCAGCTACACAATACGTTGTTTTTAGGAGGGGGTCAGGCCACGGCAGAATCCGAGTCGGTGATATTTCTATATCGCCATCCACATTCTACCTTTGTCTATATGTGTGAAACATTCTTCTATGTGCTTCATATTGTCTCATGATACTCGACTTGAACAATGCGCTATCACTGGCAGCATCTAGTGCCGATTAGACATGGCTATAAATGTAGAGGTATATACATGTTTCCATGAGCGAACATTGTCCAAAATACCGACAACAGCCTCCATGTACTTTATGAGCGAGTACGAAGCATGATTGACCGTATTCATTCCAGTGCGAATGTCATCATCGGCTAAAGAATTGCATCAACAATGAGCATGACACCCTTTTGACGCATCGAAGTCTCTGCGTGGTCGATTACCTCAAGCAACTTTCTGGATGCAGAGAAATTCGTCTTCTATTACTCTCAGCTTGACCTAGTTTTGTTCGGATAAAATTATTGTAAATGCATTAACGCGTATTGATATTGGTAGTTATGGTTAGGAGCATCAAGGTTTTTTTTTTTTTTTCACTGAGAAGGATAACTCGCCAACACATATATTGGTACTTATGTCGACTGCGCCCTTTACTATCAGACAATTAGCGACTGGAAGCATACGAGACAAAACTAACAGATCACCTTATGCCACTTAGACTCGGCTCTTCAGGGTGTCTATTTTTATATCTCAAATCTTCGGAGGCTGACTTTTCTAGTATCCAACGGCATGCCTCTGTCAACATCAGACTGGTAACACTGGCATCTGGTCAGAGAGGAAATGAACCGATAAGATATGACACGGTAAGATAAGATAAGACAAGCGGTAGATGGTGTAGAACAATCTTGACAAACGCTGCAAATGAAGCATTCATAACTGCCTTTCACAATTTTAGTTGAAAAACGAGTGCATAAATAATAGTACAGAAGATTATATAAGTAGCGACGGTTAGAGGTTTCTCCGTAATGCAAAAGTAAAGGTCAAGCGAGATGCTGTTATCAGATGAGGGAGGGGTCATTCGTGCTCGGCACAATTCAACCAAATTTCCGGAACTTGTCAGACGAACCCTAGCTCTCAAAAGGTCTCCCAGCCCCTGACTGTTGAGCAGGGGCTAAACTGATCTTGGTTAATCGAGCCACCAATTGTCGATCGACTGGAGAATCAAGTGGCCACTTAATGACACCATTTCTTTCTAGCGTCCTGGGAAAGCCTCAATATTTCACATTTTCAGAGGCTCCAATCATAGGTTTCGATAAAGTTCCTCAAGTTAAAAAGTACTCATAAAGAAATGCTCTATTTGCAGTATACTGAATAAGGTTGGGAGACAGCCATTAAAGAAGACAGAATAAGGTTACAGTCAGCTTACCTTCACATCTTTAGGGCATCACCAGGGTTAATCTCGTTCGCTAAGAATTTAGCCCTGATCTAATGGACCAAAGGGGATCGCTTCATTTGGAATCTCAGGTCTACCGTAAAGCTAACAACGCGGATGTACAATAACTCCGTACTTCGCACTAACAAGCGGGGGTATGGACTGTCCCCTATTCCGCTTCTCACGATCTTAAGACATCGATTAAGCTGAATGCAACGTCACCACCGACTGCGCGGTTCGCTTTTCTTGGCTCGTAGCCCTCCTCAGAATTTCTAATTTACGAACCTTCGAATCCTCCATACTACCAAATATGAATGACCTGCCCACAGCCATCCCACGAGGATCGTGGGTTCTCGTTACAGGAGCGAACTGCTACACTGGCAGCCATGTGGTGATTGAGCTGCTCAACCGGGGGTTCCACGTGCGCGGCACGGTCAGAAACCTCGAATACAGCAAATGGCTTCTTGAGCATCCTTCAGTCAGGTCATTTGCTGATGAAGAGAAAGTGGAACTGGTTCTGGCCGACACATCAAAACCAGGAGACTTCGACGAGGCGGTCAAGGGAGTCTCGGCTGTAATTCATCTTGGAAACATTGGGGAGCAAACACCAGATCCCAATGTGGCTTTCCCATCAGCAATCGAGGCTGCCTTGACTGTTTGTCGATCTGCCGCCAAGGAACCCAATATCAAGCGGTTCGTTCTCGCGTCAGGGTTTTGGTCAGCGGTATGGCCAAGACCGGGGGATTCGTCTACCATCAATCAGGAAACCTGGAACGAAGGTTTAGTCCATATGGCGAAGTTGCCTCCGCCATATGAGTTGACTCGCATGCTTGTGACCTATCTGGCTGCCAGGGTCGATGCGGAAAAAGCGGTATGGAAGTTTGTTCAAGACGAGAAACTCCCATGGGTAGTCAATTCTGTGAGCCCATGCTGGACGCTGGGCGACCCATTACATGCGAGACACTATGGACCTATGCCTACTCAGTTGTTGCAGCAATTGTATCTCGGAAAGATTGAAGCGCTCAAGGAAAACACGACAGGTAAGTTGACGTGGGAGTAAAATGAGACGACTAGAAGCTAAATTTACAGTTTACTATACACACGTGTCGGACGTGGCTGTTATCTACGCCGCTGCCGTTATCGACCCTGACGTGAAGGGTACTCGCATCCAAGCTCTGGCTAAACCATTCAACTGGAACAATGCGCTAGCAATTATGCGCGACGCGTATCCCGAAGAAGATTTTGAAGAAGACTTCATTCCTGGAGATCCTACCTTGTCATACAAGATCGAGAACGACATTGCGCCAGGACTACTGCAGAAGTGGGCTGGGAGAGATTGGATCACCCTTGAGAAGGGCATCACGGAAACAATTGACTTTTCTCGAAAGATTGGTAATTTGGACTAATGACTTTAAAACTTGGAAGATAATGTTTGGGTGTAGAATCTCTGGATGTTATGAATACCGATGCAATAATTGGAATGTACTGTATAGGAAGAAATCTGTGACCGTGAAATACTTCCCTAATCCCCATGATGATGAAAGTACAGACTTGGTAAAATATATCAGGCCTTCGAAGGGGTGTCTGTTTCTGGCTTTTTGCCATATACGACATAACTAATGGTGATCAATCAGCAAATCGATTCTCCAACAAGGGGAACAGGGTTTAATGGCCACTCACATAGGGATATAGGCGTGGACATTTCGGTCTCGAATCTGTTTTCTCATTGCCGAGCAAAGAACCATGACCTCGTCGGCCGACCATCCCAAGAACCTCGTGAACAGCGCAAGCAAGAGACCCTCTAATCCATTGTTCATGTTAGCGTAAGACCACTTTCCAAGCTCCTTGTGATGCTTGTCCTTTGGCCACTCGTTGATAGGCCACTTGTACTTTTTCTCGACCACATCAACGAAGCCGGCCTTTTCGAAGAAGTCCTTGTACTGAGGAGCGAGATCAATGGCGCGCCCAGCTTTAGCGCTGGCTTCAATACTCAGCTTGCCGGAACGGACAAGGGCGCTGTCTGGGAGGAGAGTGTCATCATCACAGGCGATGGGGTAGGTGAGATCTTGCATTTCGAGATAGCCACCAGGCTCGAGGTTTCTGCGTGAAAGAGTAAGATAAGTGAATGGATGCTGAGATCATGACGTACTCGAAGCTGTTCTTGATGAATTTTTTGGTGTCGGCGAATGATCCCGTCATGGTACGAGCAAAGATGAGGTCAAATGGCTCTGTCCATGTCCATTCTTTTTCGAGGTCGTCGATTTCGAAGATGCAATTCGGTGGAACCCTTCAGATATGTCAGTATGCTGCAATTCAGAAGCGTAGGTAGATAAAGTACATGTTTGGTTGGATGGGACTCAGATCAACGCCAATCACCTAATTGATTTAGTCATGCAGAGGTTATACGCAACACGGGTCCAGCGTTACCTTGGTTTCCGGGTGGGCATCAGCTAGCAATAACGTCAGTAATGCTTTCATCTTTTCATGGCTGACTGAACCAACCGTATTCGATAGCCCAAAGGCCAGTTCCTGTACCGGCATCGAGAACACGCTTGGCAGATCCTTTGATCTTGGGGCTAAGACCAAGTTCTCCATGAAGCGTCAAAAGCCAAAGGTTGTGCTGCAAATCTGTTTCGTCTTATTAGCTATGATTTTAACTTAACTCAATCTTGATGATGTACCAAGTCGATCACTTTCGGATTCATCATTGGGAAAATTGTATTCTGGTTAATGCGTCAGCTCCGATTTCATATTTTTCCAACCTCAGTAGATAATTACTCACTTCCAGAGCTCATAGCGTGGTATGTGCGGCCATTCTCCACTTGGTACTGTAGGACGCTTGAACGAAGTGACTCCAGGCTTTCAAGGTCAGACTGCGACTATTTAGCATCTTTTCTCCGGAATGGTTCGAACAGTATCACAAGACACAGGCACTCAAGGTCATGAATGTGCAGAACTTACGCCCGAAAAAGTAGAGTCTGAATCAACATCGTCAAACGTGTCCGCAGCCTACTCACAAGTCAGCACACCATTACTACGAAGAAGGATACTACATACCAGCGGTTCGTGGGCTTGTTCAATCTGTGCAGTCATGATGTTGTATTGTTTGATCGATAGCGACAATATGATCAAGGTAAAGAAAAGAGACAAGAGAGGGGAAGAAGAATCTCATTACTCATGATCAGGTGACCCAAGATCCTACGGAAGGTGGTTCATGTTGGGAAGGACGTAGGAAAAAACCTCGAGTCGACTCATGCATTGTTGACCTGTTAAGGTGGTTATTTCCGATGCATCTCCCAGGCGCAGTCATGTCGTGAACCAACAGTCCCACCGCCAAGACACGTCCATTTTGGGCCCTTGTTGCAGGTGGTCGGATAATTGCCACTGTCCCCTGCCACCCACTCGTGTGCAGATCAATACGACGCGACATGCAGGATTTAATCTGGGAACAGAACGAGTTCCCCAGTGTGTTAACGGATAAAATCACGCCACAAGGTTTGCAGCTTCAACATTAGGCAACCATCTCATCTGCACTTGTATGACCTCTTAATACCATATTTGCGTCGTAGAGACCATTACCCATCCTAGTTGCCATACAAACGTTTTATTGATCATGCAATTTGTATTGTGAAAGATTTCGTGATAATTTTTAAAAACAACCTACGCTCACTTCCTCTCGCTCGATTCGCCCATCTCATGGACTTGCGACTCGTGTCCTGGTGCTTCATAAACCGGCGGCGGCCCAAACATGGACTGTCGGCTATCTGACTGCAACGGAGAGATAGCAGAGTCCGGTTGAGTATGAGGTGACGCAACCATTTTTGAGTCAAGCATACTTGGGCCCATGTTCTGTGGAATAAAGTTCATAACTGGCGGGTTGATAGGGCCTTGAGTAGTCACAGTCTTGTTCCTCTTTCGTCGGAGCATGAAAAAGACACCTAGCATGGCAAGACCGATAAGGGCTACACCACCCACAACTCCTCCCACTATGGCCCCAATGGGTGCTGGGCTACTCTTGCTATTATCATCGGTCGAGGCTGATTTTGTAGATGGAGCTGATTTCGTGATCGTGGTGGGTTCATCGGATTCGGTTGCTGTCTTATCCAGCGCTTCTTCCAGCTCTGTTGTTGCAACCGCACCGTTGGCAACTCTCGTCTTGAAATTGGGATTCTTTTGGCCATAAAAGGTATGCTCTGCGCTCTGCTCCGCTGTCAAGGATGAAGATGCACATCTATAGTCTCGTATACCATTCGGGAAAGCGTAGGTTCGACAATATGGTGTGTCAGAGTTGGTACTATGAGAAGGTAGGTCAGTGACAGAGGCTGACAATTCTAGAGCGTCAAACCTACCACAAAAGATTCATCGTGTCACTTTGGCAGACGTCGTTGCAAAGTGAGGGATCGACTGCTTTGGATGACTCGTAGCAGTTGACCTTTATCTCTGTACCGCATCTGATAACTCCCGCGTCCTCCTGTACCAGAGCCCACGCGCATATTTCTTTATTTGTGCAGGTAATTGGTACCCCGACCTCTGCAGATAGATAACCGCACGTCGCATCAGGTGCATTGGTGACGGTCAAGTCGAATGGAGAAGAAACTTCTTGTCGTTGTTGCAGTTCGCGCCGCTGGAGTAGTTGTACTTGATCGAGGAAGTCCATGGGGTCGGCCGTGATCTCTGGCATGCTTGGCATCAGTTGTCTCCCAGCGTGCCCTGTTACCATGGCACTGACGGCAGAGACCATCGTTCCAAAGACAATGGCCTCTCTGGAAAGCGATGCCCGATACATAATGACTGTAAAGGCGGGTGTATTATAGAAGGGAAGTGATAAGCGCACCAACAGATGGCAATGAACAAAGGAAATAAATTCGAGTCGAGATGGGAATGTTGCAAATATTTAATTGTCCCATCGAACCGCGACAAGACAGCATCCCATACCAACGATGCCTAGGGCTGGAAACAATTTGGGGCTCGGCCAGCCTAGCGCAAGCCAGCGCAAGCCACACTGGTTCTTGAATAACTTCCACTTCATGCTTTGCCCATGTGATTGGCAGTTGAGGAACCCAAATATCAAACTTAATTCAGCCTCCACCATCTGGTATGTAGTCTCAGAAATCGGTTCTAGCGTCCTCCGTTTCTCCTCGGAGGTGCAAAGAAAGGAGTGTTAGAGGACAATTGAACAGAGACACACATTGCGTACGGGAGGCAATTCTATTCTAGGCAGTTATCTCACAACCTACTACGGACTGCTTTATTCATCCTGTCAAAGGTGTTAGATGATGTTAAGAGCGCAGCGTGCGGCTGAAAACGTTGGCGACAGACTAACTGGAACTAGGGCGAGCCATAACATGGCTGTGTCAGATATAACAATCAGTAAAGGGATGAATCAGCTGGCCACATTGCCAAATTGGAAGGGATTCTGACATCCTGCATCTTGGCAGGCATTGGCTCATAGCTAAAGAGAACGAAGGGAATCTGAGAAACAAGACTCCCATGAGTTATTCTGTCGCCTCGCCTTCTCCTCCACTAATATTCTTTACAGAGCACCAGCCTTACCGCTAACAAATAAAGATTGCTTGAAATACTGCGTCGATACTCAAGTTATCAAGCGTGTAGCTTCTTACGGGTCTTACTTGACGTTTTATTATCTTAGGGTAGACTTAGCGATTGGCTAGTGATATATTCCATAGCAGGCCAGTGTTTAGAGTAAAGCAGTCCGGATAAATATTCGGGGCGCCATTGTACTAAACTAAGTGGAAACGCTGCAACAACTAATAAAAAGACCCAGCACTATCTGTTCTCCATTTACTACTTATTCAAAAGATCAATTATCTTTCAATCATTCTTCGCCATGGCTCGAAGTATCTACAATCAGGCACCACTGGAAACTCGCTATCGAACAGCAACAGGTCCCCGAACCATCCCATTGACCGACCCACAAGGTGCTCGCCTTCCAAGACCAATCACTATTGGGTTTGTAAACGTTCTCTCGAGAGATGCAGACTCTGTCATCTTTCAGCCTAGTTGTCGATACTGGGTCAGAGAGGAAGCTGACGCGCCAGATGCTTGGTGGCGGGAAGATCCAGCGGCTTTCGCTTGCTTTAAAACTTCTTTTGCTTATGAAATGGTTGGCGAAGAGCATCCAGGAATAGTCCCGTAGGTCTAATAGATACTCCATTTATCTATAGATCTCTATACTAATCATAAATACAGGGTATTGGGTCAAGATGCTTGGACAGGACTTCCCTTACTTCGAAAACCATCATATGGCTCGCTTGGGGATTTCTTTGAGGAATACGAGTCCAAACTTTACACTGTCGGTGCTCAAGCTACATTGCCTGACTCTCGCATCAAGCCGGGGCTTCTACCTCTAGCCTACCAGTGGAGCTTGCAGTTGCTATCAGCCCTCATGTGGATACACTCTCATGATATAGCTTATGGAGAAATCGATCATTCGAGCTGCTGGATATCCGCAGAGTCCCTGGATATTTCGCTTGCAGGCTTTGTAGGTTCAGACTTCCATGATCCAGCAACAGGCTGGTACTGCCCTGGTGGGTTGTATAACTCCTATGAGTTTTCACCAGAGTCACTCCCACTATCGCGGAGGGTCAGTGTGCCAACAATTGCGACCGATATGTTCATATTTGGTAGACTGATATACTGTATCATGACATCTCATATGCCAGGCGATGGAATGGGTCGAGGTCCCGGAGAGACTGAACGCTTGATTGAAAATGAAGACTGGATACCTGATCTTGAGGATGAGTTTTTGGGGAACATTCTTCACAAGTGTTGGCGGTTCGAATATGGCACTATTGAAGAACTACAAAGCGAGGTTCAAGATCTCATTGAGTCTTATGGATGGTCAATCAAAGGCGACAAAATTGAGGGCTTAGATATAGACTACATCAAAACCCTACTTCAAGACAGTGCTAACAGTAGTAAGCAGTAAATAGACTTTTTTATGGCTAGAACCCCTGTTCGGGGCGAATCCCTTGTTTTGTAGTTAGAGTGTTAAGGCTGCCACTGTGCCTCTTATTGAGAGTGAACAGCCAAGGTTTGATATGTCACATTGGCACCCTGCTCTATATCGTCTTACTGACTTAGTGACTGGAGGGCTTTTCCGCCGGCAAGCACGTTTACCAGGCAGATAGCTGCAAGGTCACTCAGATAGGATTATTCAAGTGTAAGCAAAATGGATAACATCTGCCATATCACATATACAAATGTGAAGATCAACACTTTCGACAGCACATTTTTGACCCTACTAAATTTGCCGTTATTGGGTGACAAGTCGAGACAGTGGCTACAGCATAAGACAGGGGTATCTCTAAGACAGTTCAGTGAAAAATTGAGAAGTCAACAAGTTATACCACAGTTGACTTCCTTTCCAAAGGAGATATCATGAAGTTGAAGTATTGGCAAGTGGCAATGTTTGTGGCGATGTTATTCCCCTCACTGTTTCGCCAAGCAAACTACCAACACATATTGTCCCCTTTCCTCAATCTTCACGCTTTATGTCCCAATTTGACCACTGAATACGCTGAATTTTTCCTCGCATTATTTTGTACTTCACCCTGAGTGCCATTCTAGGTATTATTTGCCGTTGTCTAAGCCATTTGTTATTATTCGTTTCAGCTCTTCATCCATCACAGCCACCATGAGATTGAGCGATCGGGATGCTGGCCCAGCGATCAATGCAAGACTGGAGCCCTTGGGCCGAACAGCCCTGAGCATCACTTATGCTGAAAAAGCGGAGCCTCAAGTTGCTATAAAAGCTACCGGTTTCTGGCTAGACAGGGAAATTTACGACCATGCAGCCCTTGCCGAGGACTGCAGTGAGTCGTTCAAGCGTGAAGCTGCCAACTATGATGCTTTGGGTTTGCATGAACACATACTCAAATCATATGGGGTTGCATATCTCCCCGCTACACAAAGCGAAGAATCAGACTCCTCGGTCGAGAGTGAGAGAGAAGCCTGGGCATTGAAACTTGAGAGAGCTCCCCATAGTAACCTTCGCGGGCGCATCCTCAAGGGCGATGCACTGCCTATGGCTCAACGTTTGAACATGGCGATCGACCTCGCTGAGACTCTACAGTATATCCACAGTCGAGGCGTGTTGTGGGGCGACATCTCAACGCGGAATATTCTCCTCTTTGATAACCATCATATTAAACTGAGCGACTTTGCCGGTTCCAGTCTACGTGGGATATATCCAGACGTGATGTTTGCTTGCGAGCCTCGCTACTGGATTCCTTCGACAGATCCTCCAAGCCCGGAAAAAAGCAGGTTTGAGAAGGAGCTATTTGCCCTTGGGACTGGTATCTGTGAGATTACTGAGTGGGCAGTGCCATACGGCAAGATTGAAGTCGAGGAGTTGCAGGAGGAGCTTATGCATGGGGAGTATCCACATCTGAGCGAGGACAATCTTGCAAAACACGTCATCCGGGGGCTTTGGAACCTGGAATACACTTCTATAGAAGAGGTTCCCAACGATCTTCGCAACCTTTTGAGTTAACCTGATGCGCTCGAAATAGAAAGAAAGGGTCACCTTTATAGCAATTAATAGAACTATTCATGTTGATTCTGTTGTTGTATACCCGAAAATGACCCTAGTATTCTCATTGTCGTATACTACTTGACTAACTTATGGTCTAGAAGACAGATTCGAATGACCCCCGTTTTCTCTGCTACCTAGACTAGTCACTAGTGGATAAGAATGACCTAGTTCTCAGAGCCGTGACAGGGCGTGTCTTATTCAATTTAAATCTTTCGGTCGCCTTGCAATACTCCTGACAATATCTATCTCAAGCCTCTGCTAAAGCATGCCGTCTTCCACCAATCTGCTGTTTATGCAGTATTCGAATAGCAAAAGCAGTTCCGATCAATGCAACTGCCATGGCTACCATAGTAGGGTACCCTTTAGGATAGCTCGGCGCCTCGACTTGTTGCCAAATAACTAATGGCAACCAAGCTTGGAAAACATAAGCCATCTGATTCATCGCGCCTGTGACGAGGGCCCTTTCTTCATTGTCGTCACTACAGATTTCATGCGCCCAAGCGAATGTCAACCCACTGATACCACCGCCAAATCCACATAACATGAAGCATACCCATGTGAAGGCGGTGGGAACCTTCCATACCGTGAGTCCAACGTACGCTATAATCTTGACCAAACCTGAAAAGACAATAGCTGGCCAGCGGGCACCACGGAATAGACTATCTGATGTCCACGCGTAGATGAGTGTTGTAACAACGCTGATGACATCGACAATTGTTGGGTAAAGATTAACATCTCTGATCGTATACCCTTGGGACTTCAGCCACAGGGGGAACGCAGGCTGTGAGCTACCTCCGTTGCCATTGTTGAACAAAATATATAGCAACACTAGAGCATAGATGTGCCAGCTGCTGAAAATCTTCTTGAACTTGGCTTTTGTATATGGTGCCCTCTTCGCTCTGCCTTCAAGTTCCATACGTCGTTTCGCAATCGCAATTTCCTCAGGAGTAAAGTACCATGCTCTGGTGATCTCAGGCACGTCTGGTAGGAAGAAAAAACCGGAGATGGCAATAGGCAGAGACACAACGGTGTTGGTAATAAACAGCCACTGCCATCCATGGTATCCGTGCACGCCATCGAGGTTGTGCGAGCCAGCCATCAGGTAGCCCGAAACCATGGATCCCACGTTGCCCATGGCATGAAAGAGGCACGAACGCTTAGCAAGTTCATCCTTGCGGTACCACGAACCAACAATGTACTGCATGCCAGGATAGAAGGTGCTCTCGGCAAGTCCAATGAAGAAGCGAAGGACATAGAGCTGCGTTGGGTTTGTGCATTTGATGAGGAGAATGGTAAGAACAGACCATGTTACCTGGGTTCTTTATCAGTTTGGGTACCTGTTACGGGCGATCGCAAAGACATACCTCGCAGGCAGGAATCCAGATGCTTGGCCGGATTCGCGTCAGGAGCATGTTGCTAAATAATTGTTAGTAAGTGCTCGTGGTTATGGAGAGCAGGAAGAACCTTACCTCGGGATTTCACCGATAACATATCCAATAGTCCAGCATGTTTGCATATAATTCAACTCGTTTCCAAAGAGATTCATATCCTCTTTCATTCCAGAGACAAAGGCATTGTTGATGTTGACCTATCCAGTTAGAACTAACACAACCCTCAACGTTGAGTGCAAACTCACCTGGTCCAGATACTTAATAAAGTACCCCAGTGAAGCCAATGTCATAAGAGCAAAGTCAAGCTTGAAGAGAAATCTGCGTTCCTCGGGTGACTTGTCAAAGGTGTCCCAAAGATATGACTTCCAGCTCCTCTTTGGTGTCTCTTGCAACACGGCCAGAGCTGACGTCTCTGAGTCGGATGAGACAGATTGGTCGTTTGCATCTCTAACCCTTTCGGTCGAGATTTGCTTTGGGTTTTCCGCCATTCTAAGTTGGTTGCATGAGCAAACGATACGAGGGACTTTTGCAGCTGTTTGATGGATCTTATGCTTCTTTTAAGGACACATATATGCGGGTACTTTATCAGAGGGGTCAATTACGTTGTTCTTATTCTGGCTGCGTACTGATCTAGATGAAGAAATAACATCGGACAGAAGCCGCTCTACTACCCAGGAACACTGGCAAACAGGTCTGCGCTGGAGTAGTATCATGTCAGGTAGCCAATCAGAGTCCTACCGCCACACAGCTCATTCTGCATACAAATGGCGTCAAACCCTCCTCTTATCTGTATCTAACTAAAATTACTTGGATCAACATTAGCAAAGTCCATTGCATAGTTTGTTCACCGGCATTAGCACAAGGTTATGGACCAAAACGGCTTCTGGTTGGTGGGCTGTGTTGACGTGACTGGAACCCAGTATGCTGTGCTTGGACACTGTCTATCATCAGGGATATTAGTGTGGCAGTCTAAATTCACTCCATATGAAGAGAAGGGTGGTGAGTGTGCATATAGTCTTTTTGTGAGTCAATCCATCCTGTTACAGGGTGTACGTGATTGATTACATGACTCGCCCCGTCAGCATTATTCCTGTGCAAGCGCAATAGAAACGTCTAGCTTCAGAAGTGTTTTGAATCACCGCCCAAGGAGCGAGAGATACATAACCACGAAAATAAAATAGAGAACGTCGAACAGTTACTTGGTTCGAATGAGAGGAAGATAATATGGGTAAATAGATACCAATTACTTGACGCTCCGACTTTCAACAACATATCAAGCAGTGCAAAGGGTTCAATGGTAGAACTCTTGAATAAAACAACAGCACATGTCCACCTATGACAGTACCAAGTAATGACTAGCTTATTGTTTCCACTCTGATTTTCGGAGTCGCTAGTGGAATGGGCACTGAGTGCTTATCCTACTAAGGCTCATTCCCCGGCGTGGATTGCGACATAGCACGTCACTTTACCCCGGCTACCCAGAACCTGCAGCACTATTACAAATGTAATGTTACTCCATCGTCTGACCCTTGGTTCGTTTTCCCATCAATTCGTTCTTTCTTCTCATTTTATACTTGCTTTTACAACAGACAATGAGATAGTAGCTAGATTAGCAATCAAGCTTAATCAACAAGAGTCGGAAGCTATTTCTGTTTATCCGTGTCTGTGTTTCTAGTCTTTTCAGCGCCTCTATGTAACGTCTCAGTGTAACAATGCAATTGAGCACCAATGGTCCAATGAAGCGCAAACAATATCGTTGCTCAGCGTATCGGTCTGACTCACTACGGAACAGAAAAGCGAACGAATCAACAACAAGAGTTGCGCGCGGGGCATTACTCTACAGAACGCCAAAACATCATCGCCGGGTTAATTTATTTACTCTAGTGTAAACTTTCCTTTGACACAAGTTCACCATTGTATTACATCTTGCAGTATTCATTTCCACTTGAAACACATCATGACGGTATCCAAGGAAGCCTTACTCAATGATTACGAGTTTGACCCAAGTCTCGTTGAGCGAATAGCCTTCCGCAAAGTCCAACATACTATCGCCATCGACGAGCCAGATCCTTCATGGCCCCATCATTTTGACCTCGCCAAAACTCGCATTGAAACGGCCCTTGGCGACACGGCCGTCTCTATCAACCACGTCGGCTCAACCAGCGTCCCAGGTCTTCCAGCAAAAAGAGTCATCGATATTGACCTTACCGTTCAAGATGTCAACGATGAGGCATCATATGTGCAAGCGCTTGAGAATGCGGGATTTCACTTTCTGGTTAGAGAACCTCACTGGCACGGACATCGTTTCTTTTGTGACTACGGACATGTGCCAACCAACTTGCACGTCTGGGGTCCGGATTGTCCCGAGGCGGCGAGGCACAAGATCTTTACGGATTGGTTGAGAAATAATGAAGAGGACCGGAAGCTGTATGCAAAGGTCAAGCGAGAAGCGTCTGAGGCAAGCATTGCTGGTGGGGAGGATGTCATGGAGTACAATAAGAGGAAGGAAAATGTCATTCGAGAGATTTTGCAGAGAGCTTTCAAGGCTCTGGGCTATCTGTAAGGAAGTTTTAGTGCTGGGTAGTACGAGGCCTTTATTAGAAAGTTACGAGATAATGGCAAGGCCTCAATGACAAGCGATCTAATCACACAGGTTATATACATGATATCTATACCTACAATATGGAGAGGCATTCATACATTATAATCATTTGACTATTGATAAAACTGCAGGCCAGCTGATCGCTTAAAATACTATGGCAGAATTCTTTGTGCTTGAAGATAGCCGAATGCTTTCTTCCCTGGTCCGCCATGAATAAAGTCGATCCATGGAAGACCTTCCGCCACTATCATGTCTCGCACATTCTCCCAAGTCAGATCGGGACTCACAATCACATCCCAAATTTCTCCAACTAAGACATTTGATACCTCAACCGCTGAGAAACAGCCCATCATCAACACCCAGATAGTGAATGTCCTGTAATTCTCGTTCTGGTCTTGCATCATTATATAGTTTGTTTCAAGCCGTCTCTGAAGCTCTGGTAGTTGTGGCCTCCGTACAGGGCTTTGGGAAAGGGTGGTAAGAAAGGCGAGCATCCCGAGTCTCAGTGCTTCGTCTATATCAGGGTAATTGTTATTCGGATGTAGCAACTGCGTCTGGATGTTGCTGATCTGGGACTGGAATTGCGTCCATATTAGATCAGTCCTTGCACTTATAGCATTTTTGATATCCCGTATCAGAGCTTGTAAGTTCTGAAAAGCTTCAATCACCCGCGGAGAGTTTACGTTGAGTCTCTGCAGAATATCCGACTTTGCAATCGGCGGCACCGGTAATGTCGGATAATCGTTGTATTCCAGTGCAAGATGCAGTGGCCGGCCAAAAGCCAACGCCAACCTCAAATCAAACTGCTGAATCTTAAAGAGAAGCTTCGCGTCCAGTCCTGTAAAAACGTTGTCCCTAATTATAAGCAGTCGCCTGACCCCTTCAAGATGCAACCCTACGGCTCCAAAGTCATGCAATGACTCGGCAGCAAATAGTAGTATCAGGATGGTCATCATTGTTGTTGAGGACTGTTGGCCTGCAGCTTGATATAGATCCCGATTCAATGATGAGAGGATGATGCAAAGCAGCTGTTGGGTCCAGGGGGAAAGACGCGCGCTGCATCGAAGATCGTCTACGGCGTGCGTGGCGAGGTAGATTGCGCTAAGCAGGGTTCTGTTTTGGTGGAGGAACTGGAAGTCGTCGCTCATCCAACTGTGGACGATGAGGTTTGTGTCCAATGGGTAGACTTTTTCAATGATGCTATTATATTTCATGACTACCAAAGCCCACGTTAGTAATTGATGATTCTTTGTGGGGTAGCGAGTGCAAATCACCGGTTTCCAGTACTGATGATGGGAAGAGCGAAGAGTCAAAGCCACAATCGTCAATGCTCATCCTCAATGACGGTTTGAGCAACTGTCTCTTAAGACAGTGGTTCCGAAGACTCGAAGTACAGTGTAGTGATAAGTCTTGACGATGCATTATGATAGCATCCTCATCTTGTTCTACATTTTCTTGGTGTTGTACCTTTCTGTTTTTTGCTTTTCTTTTCGAACGTCGAGAGTCTTTGCGGACATTGACTCCCTTCATGCATTGACTGCGGATAGCAGCTCGACTACCAGGGCCTGAAGGGCGACCAGTGCCATCGACCGCTAGGAACGTGAAACTGCCTCCTGCCATGGTAGTGAGTGGTAATGGCTAAATAGTTAGTGTAGCCTGAGTCTCTAACGCTTGTTGTGCCAGACGAGGAGAGTTGTGGAGTTGCTCCGGATAAGGATTGCAATATGGAAAATAGACCAATCTCATTGCTGACAGCTGGATTGGGAGTAGGAGACAGGGGAGGTTGACTCAAGATAAGGTCAGGAGCCCACATTGATTATCGACCAGATTGATGTCCTAATTAGTCTTAGTCTTTTTAGCTGAATCATGGTTCGGGCTTGAATTCCTCCGACCCCAGTCACTATTGATATTCCTCTCATCCAATAAACGCGTCGAGAGTGACCTGAATCTTCAGACTAACCGCGTTTGGATCACATTGTGGTCGTCGGTAGATCTAGGAAATCTCACCTTACCAAGAGATACGATCCAATTTACAGCCTCAATCTGCAGATCTTTCGATGTCTTATGGCACTGGAGGCAGTTCCGTTTATATTGCGGATTTGCGGAGTACTAAGACCAGATTGATATCCAAAAATGGCTTTAGAGCATTTCACCCATCATGCCTACACAGACGGTTGGATGAGTGCGAACGAATATATAAGTGCGAAACAGCTGGATGTCTTGTTTGAACAGTGGGATACACATCATTAACTCGCTATTCAATTTTATATCTTACCTACTCGAATTATCACAATGGTAGCCAGAACATCCGAATTCGCCAGCGCCTCCTCAAGGCTTCCTGCACTTACCCTATCGTCTGGCCGTCTTCTGATCACCTCTCAATTCACCAAACCACAACTTCCCCCAATAAGCCTTGATCTCTCTGGTCAAACGGCTATTATAACTGGTGCCAACAACGGCATCGGGTTAGCTTGCGCCAAGCTTCTTCTTCAGCACGGACTAAGCCATCTCATCATCGCTGTTCGCTCAGAAGCTAAAGGTCATGAGGCGGCTCAACAGCTGAAACACGTCACCTCGGTTGCCAAGATCGAAGTCTGTGGGCTTGATATGGGGAGTTACATCTCTATTGACGCGTTTGTAAAGCGTTGCGAAACGCTCCATCGTCTTGACTATGCTATTCTAAATGCTGGCATGGGCAATGCCACTCACCGAATTAACGAGTCCACTGGCCATGAAGAGACTATGCAGGTCAACTTCTTGTCTACCATGTATCTATCGGTTCTTTTGCTCCCGCTGCTGAAACAAAAATCATTGTCATCAAACCCGGGACGACTGACTGTGGTCAACTCAGGAATGTCCATGCATTGCGAATTACCTGAGGCAAAGTCAGACCCATTGATCCCCGCTTTCGACGCGAAAGCTACCTTTGATGGAATGTCTCACTATGCGAAGTCGAAACTCCTTGGACAGCTTTTTATCGATAAGCTAGCGCGTCACGTCGACCCCCAAGACGTCATCATCAACTGTGTCGACCCGGGACTAACAAAGGGCACTGGCCTCATGGACAAGTCTCCGATAGTGATGAAAGTGTTCATGACTATCATGATGAGGTTTCTCGGGCGCACCCAGGAACAAGCTGCCTCAACTTATGTCGATGCTGCCATTGTCAAGGGAGAAGAAGCCCATGGGTCATATGTGATGGACTGGCGAATTTACCCGTGAGTTGTTGTTATTCCGGACCTTTTCAGATACAGTCTAACGTTAATTTAGGTTCGGAAGATATTATTATAGTGCAGAGCGGCAGGAGGTCCAGGGCCGGTTATGGAAGGAAATGATGAATGAGTTTGAGTTTGCAGGCATGGAGGAGATTATCGACTCGATGGGCAAATGAGATTGAGGCTGCATTCAAGGGTTAGAGTCATCTTATATATTATTGAAGAACAGATTCTTAATATTTACATATTTATACTGGCCAGCCATGATTTGGATGGAGCGAAACAGCGAAAGCAATTGACAACAACTCGGCATTGATGGTACTTACCCTGTGGCATAGGCACCGATACCACACGGAATCTATCTAAATACTCAATCGAACTGTGGGTTTCAAGCCAAGACGGTATCGGCAACAGGCAAGGCCCATCACAGCCTCTTAATGCACAACACCAGACGATATGCGACGCAACTCCCCTGGAATCACGGACCAATTGCACCTTTCGAGCGTCCATTTCTAAAAGTCCCTTCGGCATTCGATCCCCAAACTCGAAGTTGCAGGGATTAAAGCGCGAACCCCTGTAGTTCCCCTGAATGCCAAGGACCGAGACTTGGAGAGACCTTGCCATAATTGGCCTGAACCCATGGTCCACTCTTGAAATCTATTCCGATCTTCGCTGCACTTGGCTCGAAGAGGGAGGTTTGAGATAATGAACGACTGGGGAATCAGAGCATATTCAGGAACTTATGAATACTGCATGGGAACTTCTGCTCTATCAATGGCGTGTGAGCTGCATCTGGCAACTCGTCCCATGTGATGCAATTGACTTTAATCATGATAACGACCTGCCGTATCTATCAATCTAGCATGTGCCGTGCCATGAGCTGTAATATATAATGTATTTTCCAGACCTTGTTCATACTGCCAAGCTCTGCTCTTCAACCACACTCTCTCTTGACTCCCAGGCCACATTCGTTATTGGTTCTTTCTTCAATCTTTGTCTTGTCGCTCTTTCAATCAAGCAAACACACTCTTTTTTCTAGTCATGGTTCGTTTCGGACTATCGGCTTTGCTTTTTGCAGGGCTGTCACTCGCTCAGGATGAGCTGTCTCAGCCTCCGCAGCCCGAACAGGGTACTGTTGCCCACCTGCCTGGTGCTTATATCTTCGAGTTCGAGGAGAGCCAGGATACTTCTGTCTTTTACGATAAGACAGAAAGCCAGTCCACCACCCGTGTCAAATTTGACTATGACCTCTTCAAGGGTGTCTCAGTCCAATTTGACGATGTTGCATCTGCTGAAGAACTCGCTGCCAAGATGGCTGCTCTCCCAGTCGTCAAGAACGTCTGGCCTGTCAAGGTCTACGGAATCCCTGCACCTCGAGTGGAGTGGGTCGCAGAGCCAGGAATGAAAGCTCCTCTTTCCAAGAGAGCTGTCAATGATACCGCTGATACCTTCTCGCCTCATGTCATGACTCAGGTTGACAAGTTGCGCAAGAAGGGAATTACTGGACATGGAATCAAGGTTGCTGTCATTGACACTGGTGTAAGTTACGGTTTTTACATGTATAATGTTGTACAGTTAACTAACATGACTAGATCGACTACAAGCATCCAGCCCTTGGTGGTTGCTTCGGCCCCGACTGTCTCGTGTCTTTCGGCACTGATCTGGTTGGTGATGACTACGATGGTTTCAACGCCGTTCACCCCGATGACGACCCCATGGATTGCGCTGGTCATGGTACTCACGTTGCAGGAATCGTTGCTGCTCAAACCAACCCTTTCGGTTTTACTGGTACAGCTCCAGGAGTCACTCTTGGTGCTTACCGTGTCTTTGGCTGTTCCGGAGAGGCCGGCAATGATGTTCTCATCGCTGCGTACAACCAAGCTTACCAAGATGGCGCCGACATCATCACTGCCTCTATCGGAGGTCCCAGCGGTTGGTCAGAGGAGCCTTGGGCCGTTGCCGTCTCCCGTATCGTCGAGAAGGGTGTGCCATGTCCCGTGTCTGCTGGTAACTCCGGCGACGTCGGCATGTTCTACGCCAGTACCGCCGCCAACGGTAACAAGGTCATGGCCATTGCCTCTTACGATAACAGCGATTACATCTCGCTTCTCAAGCAGCACCACTACACCGTTGACGGAAGCGACACCAAGATTGCCTTTGGCATGACTGCTGGCACTCCCGCTGCTTGGGATGATGTCAAGCTTCCTATCTGGGCTCCCAGTCTGGACACCACTGTGGCAAATGGCGGTTGCGACCCTTACCCCGCCGACACACCTGATCTCAGCAAGTTCATTGTCTTGGTTCGTCGAGGAACTTGCACCTTTGCCCAAAAGGCCCAGAACGCTGCCAATGCTGGAGCAAAGTATTTCATTGTCTACAACAATGCTGGTGGCGCCAACGAAATCGATGTTTCTGCCGTGAAGAGCATTCTCGCAGCTGGCATGGTCACTTCCAAGGTCGGTGCCAAGTGGATCGGTCTTCTCAAGGAAGGTTCCAAGGTCACACTCGAGATGTCCGCTGGCTCTGACGGAGAGGTCATCATGGAAGAGAGCAAGAACGACAAGACGGGTGGTGCAGTTAGCACTTACTCCTCTTGGGGACCTACTTGGGAGATGGACGTCAAGCCCCAATTCGGCTCTCCCGGTGGAAACATTCTTTCAACTTATCCTCTTGCCAAGGGTGGCTATGCTGTTCTTTCTGGAACTTCCATGGCTTGCCCTCTCGTCGCCGCTACTATCGCTCTTATTGCTGAGGTCCGTGGAACTCTCGACCCCGAGACTATTGAGAACCTTCTTGCATCGACCTCAAACCCTCAACTCTTCAACGACGGTACAGGATTCTCCGATTACCTGGCGCCTGTTCCTCAACAAGGTGGTGGCATGATCCAAGCCTACGACGCTGCGTACTCGACGGTCTTGATGGATGTTTCCAGCTTGTCCTTCAATGACACTGATAACTTCATCAAGGTCCGCAACTTCACTATCCACAACACTGGCAAGAAGGAGATCGATCTCAGTGTCTCCCACATCCCTACCAAGAGTGTCTACACTCTCGACAAGGACAGCATTTATGCTTCTACTTTCCCCAACGACGTTGCCGATGCTCATGCTGAGCTCAAGTTCAGTGAGGCCAAGCTTTCCGTTGGTGCAGGTGAGAAGGTCACTATTGAGGTTGTCCCTTCTGCTCCTGAAGGTCTCGACGCCAAGCGTCTCGCTCTTTGGTCTGGTTACATCGCCATCAACGGTACTGGAGTGTCTCTGTCTCTGCCTTACCAGGGCATGACAGGTTCTCTGCATGACTCTGTTGTCTTGGGATCTGACGATACATGGATCGCCAGATCTAACGATAAGGATAAGCTCACTCCTGTCCCCGCCAACACAACCTTCATCTTGCCCGTCAAGGGCCAGAATGCTACCGATGCCCAGCCTGCCCCCGCTTTGGCCTGGAAGCTCGCGCTCGGCTCCGCTAAGCTCGAAGCCGAGCTCATTCCCGTCGGCGGAAACTCTACCAAGAGTCTCGGTGCACCTGCTGGATTCCCTGTGCAGTGGAACCCCATGGGTGACGGTAACATTGTGTGGAATGGTAAGCTTGCCGATGGTGGATACGCTCCAGCTGGCAAGTACAAGGTCAAGTACCAGGCCTTGAGGATTTTCGGAGACGAGAAGGTGAAGAGTGACTGGGATCATTCGGAGTCGCCTGTGTTCAGCGTCAAGTACCCTTAGAGTACTGACCACAAGCTTGAAACCCGAGGTGTAGGGATGTGTAGATGAGCCCCAGTTCGCGTGGTTGGGTAGTGTTTGATGTTACATCGGCCTCTTGATAGTCTCCTTATGTCTTACGAGTTATACTCTATAATGAAATAACGTATAGCCTTGCCCTTGCGGCTATATCCTTGTGTTCGGTGAACTACGTGAGAACGGTCACTAATGGCTGTACCAGCTGGTAGCAGAAAGTTGGCCTCCCAATTTGCAGGGTACAAAAATACGTAGTCGACGAAGGAGAGTCTGGGCGATAAATGCCAGTCATTAATTTCGTCTCTTGTGCTTCCAGTGGCCAATTCTTCTAATACCCTGAGGCTGTGTAAAATTTGAATGCTATGTCTAGTATTATCTCTTCTATGCAAATTGATTCGCTATTATTAAACCATCTCTATTGTTCATCGCCAAAGACAACTGCGTGCTCAAACGCCCACTCCCGTATAGCGCTAAAGTTACGACATGTATGTAGGGTACTGAAGTCCGGCCAGTGTCCCTCGTAGCCATCATAGTACCTGAATGGGAAAACGCCAGTGTCGCTCTGACACATTATATTGGTCCTCAAGAACTCAATACAGTGATCTGCATATTGTGTCAGCGCCGTAGATTTACTTGTAGGTTCTTGTAAACGCTTACCCAAATGCCCTCTGAGGTCCTCAGGCTCGACATCAATGTCTCCTCCTGTGTGTGAATAATAATCACTGTGGGTTGCTTGCCTTAGTAGGTTGAGGCAGTGGAGCTGGTGGAACACTTGTATTCCAACACGATAACCCGTTTTGCCTGTCTTGGGATCCTTGATGGTGAGTGACGAAGGGTCGAGACCGAGGTTGTCGAGCTCGTCGCGGGTTATCATCTGGTCACCAACATCATACGTGACATGATCCCATGCTTTATCGACGTCGGGGCCAAATCCGATGAACTCTGTCTTTTTTGTTTCTGGTGTGATGTTGTAGCGAACGGTATGGAAGTCGGCCACCTCTGCGGCTGGAGCTGCACGATGTTAGAAACACGCATGACAATGGACGTTGGGTATCGGATACTTACAGTAGGGAAATGTTGGCAGGGTTGAACCGACACTGGAATGGATATTGGCGCGCAACACCAATGACGATACAAAGAATACAAGTGATAACGAGAGTAGGATTCCATGACAAACCCATACAAGATATGGATGTTGTAAGTAACGCCTGTAATGACTTGGAATCCTGATGTGTCTGTCGAATGGCGAGTCGAGAACCCTTTTCTCGCCTGCATTCAGTTCGTCATGTTCGGTCAAAGGATGATACAGAGACTCCATAGCTGAATGTTGTGTTGTTGGGTGGAATAATTGAGTGTGAATGAAATGTGGTGTCGGTTGAGCAGTCCAAAGCGCTATTAGTAGAAAGAAGGTCTGAGTATGTCGTGCAGTGGTTTTTCGGACCTCCGAGATTCCCACGATGCATATAAAACAACAAAATCTCTGTCCCAGTCGCTTGGAATGTGTAAGCGGATATTCGGCTGTCATATCAATCTTTGAAACGCCAAGACGAAACGTTGCGCGAATGGCGCTAAGCCCAGATGCGGTAGTTCAGATGAGCGAATACAACCTCTCAAAATAGTGTCCCTGTTGTATGGATTGGGATTCATCCCGATGAGGCGGCAATGTCACATTGACTAGGGCATCTAGTTGGCTGCGCGTTTGACAGTTTCTCTGGGTGCTGGCTTTGCAAGGTGGGGAGGGTTTCATTCTCGGGGGACTTGAAGCATATAGTGTTGTAGGTGTATCAGGGGCAACGCTACGGTTAAGACGGGTTTCGTGAAACAAGCAAAAACAACAGCTGAACTAGCCTTTCCACCAATCAAGGAGTTTTCCATTTGTCGCGGGTTTCGGCCGACATGGCCCTGTCTTGATTGGCCATCTCCGTCACCACCGTTTTCAAAACTCCTTGAAGATGACTAGTGAGTATAGAGAAGGTATCATGACGCGCGCTATTCCTGTCGCATAGGAACTGCCTCCCAAAGAAGACGGCAAATCGGCATCAAGCCCAAACACTCCAAGTCTTACCTTGGCATTCGTGTTTGAACATCCTGCAAACTGAGGGGACCAAGGAGACATCAACACTCTGGAATAGGAGATGAAAGCGGATGAATGGTCATCTCAACCTTGAGATGAAGAGTATAAGACCAAACCCATTGCCCGCCGTAAAGTATTCGTATCATTCACTTCATCCTCATTCTCACATTCATCCAAACATTGCTTGACGCAATATTTCATTACTTTTCTTTCTCAATCTTCCATTCTCAAGGCTAGTCCTGCTATTCAATCTTTTTCATTTTACCTGCCGGTCAGATTTATTCTACTCCTCAAACCCACTCACTAGTCAACATGTACTTCACCAACGCCTTCATCGCCGCTCTCGCCGCTCAGGCTTTCTCCCGTGACAGCCGCATCAGCTCTTCCGGTGCTGGAAAGCTTGCAGTACGTCCCTTGTTCTTATTCACTAATCCACTGCTGACGACTCTACAGGCCTTGATGGCTCTTGGTGCTACTCCAGGAAGCGCCCTGCCAATCTTTACCACTATTGAAGTCCGAGAGGTAAGTCATAAACATGGTGCAGCAGTGAGTCATTGACTAATACGTAAAACAGCCTCACCACCAGGGAGGCCAAAACAAACAGGGCCAGCAAGGTAACCAGGCGGCTCAGGCAAACCAGAACCAGAACGGTAACAACAACAACAATGCCGCAAACAATGCAGCAGCCAATGCGGGATGCAACGCCAAGCGGGACGAGGACGAACTTGTTGCTCGCCACCACCAGGGTGCCCAGGGTGCTCAGGGAGGCAACGCCAATGCTAACGCCAACGCCAATGCCAACAACTGCAACGGCGCCAATGCCAATGCTAACAACAACAACAACAACAACAACAACAACAATAACAACAAGCGTGACCTCGAGACCAGGCATCACCAGGGTGGCAAGAACAAGGCCAAGGGCAAGAACAACAAGCGAGACCTAGAGACCCGACACCATCAGGGTGGAAAGAACAAGGCTAAGGGCAAGAACAACAAGCGAGACCTTGAGACTAGACATCACCAGGGCGGACAGAACAAGAACGCTGCTGCTAATGGGAACGCTGGTAACAACGGAGCCAACGCCAACAACAACGCCCAGAACAACGCTCAGAACAACGCTCAGAACAACGCCAACAACAACGCCAACAACAACGCTCAGAACAACAACAACAACCAGGCCAATGCCCAGGCCAACAACGCTGGCTGCAACGGCAAGCGCGATTTGGAGGCTCGACACCACCAAGGAGGACAGAACAAAGGTGCCAATGCTGCTGCTGCCAACGGTTGCAACAACTAAGTTGTTAATGCATAGCAGCACTTGCATCCATTCGGGCCAGCACAGAGCTGCCTAATAAGGCTAAAGAGTGTGGATTGCAGAGTGAATGAATCAGGTCGAGAAAAGATACTTGAACATAAGTGGCTGGTCCATAAATAGCAATTGATATGTAATTTAATAAACCTTGTCTCGGAACTATTTATTTAAACCTTTCTTATTGGCTAGAAGCTATTCCAGTCCCGCCTTTGAGAGTTTCAGGGTCCAGCACGTGACACCCCCAAGGCATGTCATTGAGAACCTCCGTGATCTTTAACAGTTTAAATGTATGAAACCTAAGAGAAAAGAGTTTTCCAATAGAACATGTTGAGCTTATATACTGAACACGTAAACTACAAGAGGGTGTTTTCATTACCACGTCTGCCCCCCATCAAGGCTTATGTCAGGTTATGCAGTGGCTTCGGCTAGAACACATCACACCCATGTCTTTAAGTGGGCTATCAGACCACTTTGAAAACTCATTCAAATAACTACCTTCACATTTCTGTGTGCCTCAAAATCGATCTCTCTACATAATTATTTCCTCATCGATTTTCACAAAATGGCTCCCAAGAAACCTGAAGCAGTTATTGACAATGTGGTCGCCTTTGGAAGGGTCCGCAAGAACCTCAAAATGGGATGCGTTGGTCTCCCCAACGTGGGAAAGTCCAGCTTGTTCAACCTTTTGACCGAGCAGAGCGCTGCGGCGGAGAATTATCCCTTCTGCACAATCGAGCCCAACGAAGCGAGATGCGCTGTTCCCGATGCTCGATATGTAAGTTCTACATGTTGAGCGCAAGAAACCAAACAACTGACATTATCCAGGATTTCCTATGCGATTTGTGGAAGCCTCCGTCTATGTACCCAGCTTATCTTCAGGTCACCGATATCGCTGGCTTGATCAAGGGCGCTTCTCAGGGAGAAGGTCTTGGTAACGCTTTCCTGTCACATATCCAAGCCGTTGACGGTATCTTTCACATTGTTCGGTAGGATGAGTTCGTTCACTCTTTTAGAACTTAAACTAATGCACGTGTCGGCAGAGCATTTGATAACGATCAGGTCCTGCACGTTGATGATTCAATCGACCCTGTTCGTGACTTGAGTCAGTTGCACTGAGGCTGTTCTTTGGGTCTATCAGGCTAACCATTGTATTTTCCAGACACCATTCAGAGCGAGCTTTGCAAGAAGGACTTGGGTATGTAACTACTCTTGAGGGTATCCGGCAATGACTAACATCATGTTCTAGACATTTTGGACAAGCAAATCGTCGCCGAGGAAATGATTGTGAAGAAGGCTGGTGGCAAGTACAAGATGCTGCCTCTCTTTTACGAGACCACATCCAAGATCCGAGCAGTGAGTTCTGACGAACCCGCAACCCGAATCTAAGCTTAGCACATATTGACCACAATACCATGGCAGATGTTGGAAGAAGGAAAGCCAGTGCGAGACGGAAGCTGGACCCCAGCCGAGATCGCACTCATCAACGAAAAGATTCAGCTCATCACCACCAAGCCAGTCATCTACCTCGTTAACCTAACCATGAAGGACTACCTCAGACAAAAGAGCAAGTACCTGCCATCGATAGCAAAGTGGGTTACTGAGCATGGAGGTACCGCGCGAGACATCATCCCTTTCTCCATCGAGTTTGAGGAGAAGCTGCACAGCATGAAGGATGATCCTGATGCCCAGGCTGAGTTCCTCAAGGAGAGCAAGGTCAAGTCCAAATTGGAAAAGATTATCACTGAGGGATTCACAAAGCTTGGTCTTCAGTACTACTTCACTGGTATGTCATGTCCACCGCCAAGCTTGGCAGAAGGTTCACTAACATAATAATAGCTGGAGAGAAGGAGATCAGGTGTTGGACAATCCCCCGAGGATGCTTGGCCCCTCAAGCTGCGGGTGCTATCCACAGTGACTTTGAGAGAGGATTCATCAAGGCCGAAGTGGTAGCCTACCAAGACTTCCATGATCTCTGTGAGGGTAACAAGTCGATGGCTCCCATTAAAGCTGCTGGCAAATACCGCCAGGAGGGAAAGTCTTATGTGAGTCAAGTCAAGTCACACTTGGGTTGTTGCGGAAGCTGACTTTTTTTTCCCAGGTTGTTCAAGATGGTGATATCATTCACTTTCAATTCAGTGAGTTGAGCTCTTTTACAATGAGCTGCCATGGCTCTTATTATTTACACGCGGCTAACAATGGTACAGATGTGTCAAACAAGAAATAGACGAACCCTCATTAGATTTAGAACTTATGATAGAGTATTGAACGGAAGTCGACATGCTATCCCTACCTATCTATCCATTGTTCAAGGCTTCTTTGTCAAGATCTTTCCTTTGCTATCGTACCAAATCTTCTTAGCCTTTACCTGGCGAAGATAGTCCTTGCCAGATGTCTTGGCATCGTGATAAAATAGCCACCACTGACCCTGGTACTTGACGATACTAGAGTGAGTAGTCCAGCCATCAACTGGCTCCAGAATTCTGCCCTGGTAGGTGTAAGGACCATAGGGGGTCTTTGAAGTCGCATAGACAAGATAGTGGGTTGTGCCAGTAGAGTAGGTGAGGTAGTAAATCTTGTTGCGCTTGTGAATCCAGGGTCCTTCGAAGAAGCGTCGGTCTTCATCCTCAGAAAGGAGCGGCTTGCCAGTCTTGGGGTCAAGAATGAGCATGTCGCGAGGCTTCTCTGCCAGAGTGTGCATGTCCTTGCTCAGCTTGGCAATCTGAGGGCTCAAGGCAGCGGTGCCGTTTCCTGGCTCAGTGCCAGATTCGTTGTACTTGTTCTTATCCTGCCATCGTTGAAGCTGGCCACCCATGATACCACCCCATGCCAAGTAGGCTCTGTCATCATCATCGACGAAACTGGCGGGGTCGATGCTGAAAGTGTGAGGGATCCAACTCTTGTCGGGGACGAATGGTCCGCCGGGGGTTGGTGAGACAGCAACGCCGATTCTGAAGATATCATCCTTGTCTTTGGCAGGGAAGTATAGGTAGTATTTGCCGTTCTTGTGGGCAGCGTCAGGAGCCCACATCTGTCGAGAGGCCCAGGGGACATCCTCCACTGACAGGGCCGTACCGTGATCGACCGGCAGGGAACCGTAGATCTTGTCGATAGAGTAGACATGGTAATCTCTCATGGCGTACTGGCCTCCATCAGGATCATTCTCAAATCCAGCATCGATGTCATGAGACGGGTAGAGCCACAAGGTGTCGTTAAAGACATGAGCCGAAGGATCCGCAGTCCATCTACTAGTGATGAGAGGACAGTCGTCGTTGGTGGCAAGACTTTGACCAACGAAAGAGAGGAGTGGGAATAACAACTTGGACTTCATGATGAAAAAGAACTTGGTGGTATTATGAGCGTGGAGTTGGCTACTCTACTGACAATATTTACAGGCGATCTTCGCATCCTTTTATACTGATTCTGTTTGACGACTCAGGAACTGCCGGGTGGGTTTCCTTGATTTAATTTCGTTAAACTTTGTCAAATCAGCCTGTTCCCCGCAGATCAGTCTGGACTATATTGCGGGGTAGTCCTTGGCAAGATGGGTTGTCCGGATAAAGTACAGGGATGGAGTTCACTGATGAGACTTACAAAGACGTTACTAGTGGATGACATCTGGGGTTGAACGAGACGAACGGACATCGTATTAGTTTACCAATTCTCTGGGCGTAAGCTTGATGTATGATTGATGGTGGAGGATTTGAGGCTAAATGCAAGAGCATGCTTTGGGTCAAATATCTACTAATAAGTTGTGGGCTGGCCCTGAGGGTATCAGAAAAATCGGTTGTTAGAAGCATAAGAAACAAAATAAGTAGGTCAGCCTATGATACTTTGACTAGACTTCCTCGTCTGTTTATTTTTGTACCTCAAGGGTTAGGAGGCCAAGCTTTCTGCACTAGCTATTGAGTTTGAAAGATCAGCACTGAGATCGATGAATATGGAATAGACCGAAGGTAACTGCGAATCAGAGACTGGTGCGCTTATAATCTACCGCTCAGTTACATTTGAGTAAGCGTCAGATAAACACACATGTCAATGTTGCAACGGAAGAATTCTTGGATAATTTAAATAAAGTTTCTTTAATAATGATAACCCCAAATAACTAGCTACCGAGTGTCGTGAATACATAAACAAGAACGCTTCTATGAAATATAATGCTTCCTCCTACCCATGTCTTGTATGCATCGTCCATTACATATCTTTCACATTGTTGAGCGGATGTGTATAATGGCTCGCGTCTATGAAATTTTGTTCCTGCGCATGATGGAACCCAGCGTGTATTCGCTTGACAAGCGTGTCAAGTAGAAGCTGGCGAAGGTCGTTTGCGGGATAATCCTTGTGGAACCAGTGATGACGAATAAACACACCGCCACATGTCTTGTCTCCAATATAGGGACTTCCATTTCCATCCATGCATGGGATCGTGCGTACGTCATCTGTCAAGTTATAATCGTAGCGAACATAATTGGCAAACGCCGCCTGTTCGTGTGCCCAGTCCGTTTTCCATCTATCGCAGCCCTTGTATTTTGTCTCGGTTGGGCATTGGTTCCAGTCATGGAAGAGCTCTTGAGTCCGGTTACTCTGTCGAGCGACCATAAAACCTGTGTTCATCATGACTTTTCCCTTTGCGTCGCGGTTCCTCGGCGAGTCGGGGTCATTAGACAGAGCAATGAGGGTCTTGTCTGTAATGTTCCATAGACTCATTAGCCACTCGAAGGGCATCTCTGGATACATGAAAACGGCGTCTGCGTCGAGGAATACGACAGTGTCGTGAGTCTTGAGAGCTTCCTTAATCATTGGGACCTTGACCCATGTCCCATGGCGGTTGCGATAGTCAGGCGCTCGGATGAACTGGTAGTCATATCCGTGGATCATGGCTGGCGAAGAGACACGTTAGAAAGCTATCATAATCTGGAAGGCGATAGCACATACCATATAAATAATGATTCATCATTCCACCTGTTCTACCTGTCATTTCTTCGGCATTCATGGCTGACTTGTTCATCATTGCTCCAGCGCCGGTGTCCAATCGGGTATCCACATCCAGGATGAGCAGCTTCTTCCCCAAGGGTGGCCATCGATGGTTGTTGCTGTTGATCTTGTACTTGTATCCCTCTTTAGAGATGAATTGCGTGGCATTAAGATCGTGAATAAAGGGCTTCCACAGGTGGTGCATCAGTTGCGGTGTGTTTTCCGAGAGCTTTGTTGGTAGTGGAGTCGAGAGAGACGAGCTGGTGGGAGCACAAGTCAGAATTGATTCACCGGTCTTTCGAATTGCCAAACTTACCGGAAAGCCAAGTCGCTGGTCGATGGGAAGTAGAATAACCAAGAGTGTACCGCCAGCCCAAAGATGACCAGAATGACCATAGCGAGGAGGACACCTCTCCTCTTGTTGGCGCGAAGCAGGAATAGATGATCCATGATGGAGTCTGAAGCTACTGAGAGCGTCCAATATTCAGTAGACGGTGGTTTAATCTCAGTAACAGAATCCGGAAGACTCGGACAAAACCATGAAGTGGGAGGATAGCATTGTCAAGATGTTGGAATGGAAATGGCAGGGTGGGGGGATGGGGGGACAGACTAGTAATACGAAAAAAGGAAACAGCAGATCTTCGGATCCTTAAGTTCAAAGACGGTTAGAAGGTTCAGCTGGCGTGTTGGTTGAGGAGCGGAATTCTGCGAAAAGTGACTGTTTAAAGCATATCTTATCGTTGATTTACGAGGTGGCGCCGTCAGATACGTCCCAGCATCTGTTGATTGGGGGAACCGTAAAGCTTGTTTATCCAACAGCCACTTAAAAGGGTTAGAAGAACCACGTCCTCTCCTCTGCGTGCCGAACTATCCATGACCCTCTTCCCAAATCTCGGTTCAATGGACTAATTCGGCTAACTTATCGCTCGTCTTAATTGATCGTCTCAACCGGCAGCCTGGAAATACAGGGTATGTTTCATCTTACAATCAAAATGTCTCTCTAAAGTCAGTTCTAAGGCCTACCTTCTGTTGTGGCGCAGTCTAGAAACAAGGCAGATGTCTTCTGTTTACGTACTCTAAATAGGGAAGTGACATGGTCTGACATAATCTGACATGAGCCATACGGTTTTTTTTTCTATTTTTCGCAAGCCACCGACACCAAAATCCAGTGCTTCAGATGCCGTATCAACCGATCAACCGAGCAAATTCGGTAGCGTGATGGAGCCATCTGTCATTTCCAAGCTAGGCAGTTAGTTAAAGATGCTCTGTAGATCTGACACTATGTTATTGGTCAAATGCTTCGGTTACCTCAGGGTCCACAGAGTTACTGAATTTACTTAGTTGATGCAGAGTACGGCAGAGCCAGTGCAAACTTCGATTGAGTTAAAGCTCATTAAATTGACCCCCGGCTATAGCCAAGGATGAGATTGTAGTCAATCCCACAGATCGATTGTATCATGTACCAAGAACGTATCGCGGACCTTGACGGGAATTCCTAATACTAAAACGGCCGCAACGCAGAAGCTGGCAGAGGAGCATTACTTTACTCAAGAGCAAGACGAAATCTACATGCTAGCGGGAAAGACAGAAGTCGAGACTTCAGCAACCGAGTCATTCCTTTTCAGCTAAAAAATAGAGATGCTCATATCAGTAATACCCCAAAAGCTCAACAATAGAAGAATCGAAACAAATACAGCCAGATTTAGGAAGGCTGAGATTCTTTTTCATGCTGATGATAGTTACAAATTATCCAGTGCATATTACTTGAGACATTGCATAGACAAGCGACAATAATGCTGCATTATTTGTGCAAACAAGGTATCCACAACTGACATGTGAACAGCTGAGTCAATTTACGGCCTTTGCACGGATTTAATTATGTCACGGATAATCATTATTCCTCATCCAAGGATTAGACTTGGCCAGTTGATCTGTCTCTCCACAGAATCCTACCTCGGCAAGAGTCGATGATGGACCGGCTAGACAAGGAGATTCGATCACTATTCCTAATTAGGCAACCGATCACGGCATAACGATGGCCATTAAGTCAGTGGTGAACGCGGGGATGCTGGAACCAGATAAAACACTGAGAATAACCATCGCACTTCTTTGACGAGATTCATTGCCTGATAGACATTCTTATCAAGCAAGTTAAACATCCATAATGACACAAAACGAACACGAGTCAATTCCCCTCGGGGCATATCTCTTCACTCGTCTCAAACAGCTCGTCATAGCTCCCGTCTGTGGTGTTCCTGGAGACTACACCCTGAAACTCCTCGACTACGTCAAACTAGCCGGTCTGAACTGGATAGGCAACTGCAATGAGCTCAACGCCTCCTATGCTGCAGACGGCTACTCTCGCATGCACAGTCTGGGTGTAGTCATCACAACCTTTGGTGTGGGCGAATTGTCAGCCATCAATGCCATTGCTGGTGCCTTTGCTGAACGAGCACCGGTGCTTCACATCGTTGGCGCGCCGTCGCGATCCACCCAGAGCGCAAGACTGAATGTTCACCATACCTTCTTGGATGGTGAGTACAAAAGGTTTGCCGCCATGCATACTCATGTTACCGCTGCGCAAGTCTGTTTGACGAATGGTATGACTGCTGCAGGGAGGATTGATTGGATCATCGAACAGGCGATGGTTCACCAAAGGCCGGTGTATCTTCAGATTCCCGACGATATGGTTCAATTGCCCATTTCGACAAGTAACTTTGATGTGAGAAGTGTTATCAGCCCATCGTCAGTGGCTACTAAGATTGATATGGGGAGTGTCGATAAGATCTTGGATCGGATCTACTCAGCTAAGAAACCTCTGATTCTTGTTGACGGCGAAAGTCGGAATATGAACGTTGTCAGTGAGGTCAGCGAGTTGATCAATATCACTGCTTGGCCGACGTGGACATCAGCTTTCGGCAAAGGACTGATCAATGAGGAGTTGGCCAATGTGCATGGTGTTTACCTGGCGAACTGCGGCGACAAGAAGGCATCTGAGTACTTCAAAGGCTCTGATCTGATCCTCTTCTTTGGACCACATATGAGTAACATCAACACTGGGATCTTCACAGCGATTCCCAATGAGGATGCGACAGTGTCTTTCTCCTTGGACCAGATCAAGATCGCTAAGCAAGTCATCCGAGACCAGCCACCTCGAGCTTTCATTCAAAAGCTTCTCAGCAAAATCGACGCGTCGCGACTCGCCAAAATTGATGTGCCAACATTTCTCCCCAAGTCTGGCCCAGGCGAACTTGAACCGTCTGGGAACCTTACTCAAGAACTGTTTTATCCATACATCAACTCCATGTTTCGTCGCGGCGACACCATCTTGACCGAAACAGGTACTGCTGCAGAAGGTGGAAAGGTTCTCAAGCTCCCTGAGGGATCTCGCTTTTTTACAGCTGTCACGTGGTTATCAATTGGTTACATGCTCCCCGCCACGCTTGGAGTCGCTCTAGCGCGTCGCGATAAAGACAGTCACGACAAGGATACGGAGCGCACGATCCTCTTTATCGGAGACGGGAGTTTGCAGATGACGGCCCAAGAGATCAGTGTTATGGTGAAAGAGAAGCTCAACATTGTAATTTTCGTGATTAACAATAATGGTTACACGATTGAGCGAGCCATTCACGGGAGGAACCAGGACTACAATGATATCGCACCGTGGAACTTCAAGCATACTCTGGGATTGTTTGGGTATAACGATGAAGAATTGAAGAAGCGATACTTCTCTGCAAAAACCTGGGGAGAGTTGAAGACTGCGCTTGATTCAGAGGTGATGAAGCAAAATGATGGGGTCAAGATGATTGAGGTGTTTATGGACCAGGAAGATTGCACTGGGGAATTGAAAGGGCTATTGGAAAGGCAAATTGCAAGAGAAGAAGCATCGAAATAGATAAGCGATTAATTGACCATGTTTATTCTAGACGAGTGTCTATCCACACCAAACGATGATCTAGTCCGTAACTAGTATTACGATTGCGGCAACCTCGAATGTTGTTTTCAATCGGGTAACTACAATTTGCTAACATCTAATATTACCAGTACGAGTCTCTGCTATTACCTCGTTCTTCAACCTGTCATTGATTGTCATGATGTTGTTGGAAGTCTAAATGTCTTTGGTTACCCTAAACTACACATTCTGGATTATTCTAGGCCAACCAACTCCACAAAGAACGTGACGTCAATTGTTGTTACTAGTCCAGTCCGCTGTTTCAATCGTCAGTGCGCTCACAAAACGGCCGCGGTCAACGCCGAAGGCTTGCGGGCGCGCCGTTTGGCTCAGACTCTATCCAGTCTGACCACAGTCAATCTGACTCAACACATGCTCTTGTCATGTAGCGGTAAAGCTTTCTTTAGCTGCCTTTTGAGACGTTAGTAACCTTTGACAGGTTAGTTATGCATAAGGCATTATAGCACGTTCTGCGGCATGGATCTGGCGGAGACCAGAACACGAGACGAAGTTTAAAGCTTTGACACGGCTTAGCCGGCCGTTGGCAGAGCAGAGCAGAGAGAAAAGACGAGAGGAAGAAAAAGAAAAAAAGGCTGGGAGAGTCAATGCGCTGGTACTGACCCGGACCATCGGGCCTGTTGTTGTTTTTTGTCTGGGTTTTCAACTCAACTGATTTCACACTGCGTGACTCGACTCGACTACGAGATCGTCCATCCCTACATACTGTATCCAGTCTAGCATATTCTCGACCAAAGCTTACGACGCGTTCCGCTCGAATCAAAGACACAACAACAAGTGGTGTTGCCCTCCCTTAAAGTGAGCTAACCATAAGCCTAACGCAGGTACCACCCTTAGCGTCAGGGGCATTAAGAGGCCAAAAAGCAAGGCGGTAGTCAATAAATGCATCTCTCGTATATGTCTTGGCCATTCTATTGGTCAGTTCATTTCTTTTTAGTCAGGTCCCCCAGAGCCGAGTTCCGGATCACGATTCGCTTGACGGACTGGCAAATTACCTCTTCGTATAGGATGACAGAAAGAGACGAGTCCAAAAATAAACACGAGCTTTTTTTGGGTCCTTGTGCTAATCATGTCTCCGCAATGCCATGCGGTCCACCCTGATCGATCGTTCCGTCTGGGATCTTAGGACAACAATAGAACAGAGCAAAGCAAAGCATGAAGGGTTATAAAGCCTCTTGTTCTTCTCTTCTCCAGACTTCTTTCTTTCCTCTTCATCCCAGACTCGCTAATCACACTCGTTCTTTAATCCAACTTACCGCGTCCTTCGCTTAATACTACACTCGCTACTCTTAATACTTCACCACCAACCAAAACAACAACCAACCGTCATAATGGGTTTCGTCAAGACTGCCGCTTTCGCTACCGCCCTCATCGGCGCTGCCAACGCTTCTCCTCACTATGCTCCTCCTTCCAACGAGACCATCCACTACACCACCGAGGTCGTCACTCACCTGACCACCTACTGCCCTGGTGCCACCACCCTCACCTACGGTGACAAGACCTACACTGTCACCAAGGCCACCACCCTCACCATCGAGGACTGCTCTTGCACCATCACCAAGCCCGTCGCTACCGCCACTGGATATGCTCCTCCTCCCAAGCCCACTCACACTGGTGACTGCGCTGAGATGTGCTCCGACAAGTTCGATGAGTGCCGCGTTGCCCCCGATGCCAACATGTCTTTCTGCGCTGCCAAGTACGCTGCTTGCCTCGGCTACAACCCTTGGGAGAGCGGCAAGTTCGTTGAGCCCACTGCTTGCCACGAGGGTGTCAAGCCTACTGGCCCTGCCTACACCACCGAGGTTGTCACCAAGCTGACCACCTACTGCCCTGAGAAGACCACCCTGACCTACGGCAACCAGACCATCCCCGTCACCAAGCCCGGTACCGTCACTGTCACTGGTATCCACCACACCACCACTGCTCCCGTTGTCCCTACCGGTTACGCTCCTCCCGCTACTCCTTCCACCCCTGCTCAGGCCAAGGACTGCGCTGAGATGTGCACTGACAAGTACAACTCTTGCCGCTCTGCTTCTGGTGCCAACATGGCCACCTGTGCTGCTGAGTACTCTGAGTGCCTCGGATACGCTCCCTTTGACAGCAACGGTTCTCTCGTCAAGCCTACTGCTTGCCACGGCCCTGCCCCTGTCGGCCCCACTGGCACTGGTTCCAAGCCTTCCGGCCCTGCCCCTGTTGTTCCCTCTGGTACTGCTCCTGTTGCTCCTCCCACCACTCCCACTGCCGTCACTGCCGGTGCCGCCCAGGTTGTCCCTGCCGGTATCATGGCTGTCATCGGTGCCATTGCCATTCTCTAAACGCTCTCTGCATAGAGACATTAGACTACCTATTCTAAATAGACTTTTTACCACATAGATTTATACCAGTATATTCTTTACTTTTTCTGCCTTTTGTGACCTGTACTTCGCCAGTGAATGATTTGCACCGTTTACCGAGGCTGTATCTCGACTGATTTAAGCTTCTGTTGCTGTGCGCTTAATGGCAGCCGTTAGTTCCAAGAAAGCTTGATGAGCGATGTTGCAGTTGTAACGTGAGTGCGTGGATGCCAACATCCTTGTGTTTTCCCCGCTCCGCAACTCTGTACCTGACATGACTTCTCACCAATGTCTAGCGCCCGCTCATACCAATAAGATAACAGCCGTTGCGCTGTCTTCTCTTCGAACGCTAGGCCTTAAAAATACAGCCTTGACCCCACAGAAGTTCATGGTCACTGTGGCTACTCCTCTAGTTCGGCAAAAAATGAGGTTCTGCCCGGGCTCGAACCGGGGACCTTCTCGGTGTTAACGAGATGTCATAACCAACTAGACCACAGTACCAAGCTTTGCGCTGATTGATGGGAAAATGTAGTGTACTCTGAGAATATACAGGTACGGAGACAGCAGCTACGACTTGAATTCTTTGTATGGCTTTATGTATGTGATGCTCTCTCACTCTCACTGACTGATCGTCTGGTTCCTAACAGGCTGCTATTTGAGGATATGCCAATACTGAACTATTCACTTTGCCTTCGAAAACTAGCCTGGAGATTATCGCATAAGTTACCGCTTCGTACCAAGGGATCTGGAGAAACATATTGCAAGAAACACAGCAATGACATTGGGGACATCGTTGTAGCTTGCAACTAGAAACAACACCAGAGAACCGCTGCTGAGGTATCTTGCGAACAAGAAGTGATGTAAGTATTCGAGATCTGCTTGCTACATAAGCCACCTCCAGTCTGTGATGTGAAACTTTTGCTCTGGCCGTTTTGATAGCCTTGTAGACGTTGTAAGTGCCCATTGGTACAAAAGACAACAACGTAAAGGATATGATGCCGGTACCAGATGATTGTACTAACTGTTTATGGTTTGGAACTTGGGTGTGAGACAGTCTCAGTGCGGTACCTGCCTCGTTACCCGTGGAATAGAGAACAAAACGGACTACAAAGTATAAGCGTGATCAATCAATTACAGAATAGCTGAAGCAATTAATTACATGCTCACCGGTTAAATTAGTCACATTTACTAAACTCTACTGAAGTCACCAGTCGGGCTAAAAATCTCATCAACATTTTATTCAAGGGGGCAATTAGAGTTCATCGGGTGCAGTCATGACATGGCATCCTTTGGCTTCCGTCTGACTCTTGTCATGATCTATTATGTACCTCGGCCTATCTATGTTCCGCACCTCAGTCACCATAGCCCTTTATCGATTACCTTCTGAGAAGAAATTGAAAGAAGCTGAATAAACGAACAGTGTGTCTGATCATGTGCGCAAAGGACCAAAGTTAATTCCGAAAATGTAACTTTGTGGCGTAGTCTCGACCTGTGGCTTACTCAAAACGTCCAATCCCAGAAGTCTGGAATCTTGCTACGAGAGAACAATGAGATCATAACCTGTGGCAAGACTGATCCGGAAGTCCTATAAGCTGCTGACATTTCCCTTCATTTCCTGGCTTGAATCTTATCTTTCTCACTCTCAAACCCCGTCCACTGCTTTGATTCCAAAGAAAATCCTCCAAGGTAGCCGAGACGCAGATAAACCCTAACATTACACTTACTAATTCGCTCTCAGATGCCCACCACCTCTGGTACAGTCAGCAGTTTTGACGGCGGGAACAAAATCACAGCCACCTTTGTAGTTGATGGCGTGCAGTGCACATTCAATGGCAGCTTCGATCCCCCGGTGGGAGACTTCAACAGCTACGATGCGAAGTTGGACTACAGTGACATCAAACAATTGACTACTCAGCGAGAGTTTAGAGGGAAAGTCAGTTCCCAGAACCTGATAATCGACACGAATAATGGTGCAAAGATCACCAGCCACTCCGACAAGCCCATTTCTCCTGTTAGTCAATTCTCTGGAAGGGGAAGTTGGGAGCACAGCTGATGCGAGGTTATGGGGGCGATATTTGAATTGGGCTGTGCTGCGGTGGGGCTACATGTGCTTGGGATTTACAAATATGAATTGAGACGCTTTGGGCTGAACCTTGATAAGAGGCCATGGATAAATGTGCTCATGAGTGATTGCAGATATAACACCGTATTCTATCCTTGGATCATTTTGTATCACTCCAAAGTTAAAGGCTCCTTAGCGAAACCCACACAAAAATTTATTAAAAAATGCTGTGACTCGTTGAATCATCACAGGCCATTATTGGGCAAACCAGTAGAGATCAGAAAGTAGATATTGCGGTGCAAAATTCATCTCCCAAGACGGGGGAGTAGACATTCAGGTGGTGGTGATACTGATGAACCCCAGTCTTTCCATCACTGTGTTCTCCTTGCCCTCTCTGCACCGAAAAGTCCCGTCTGGTCACCACCAGGCATTGCGTCCGTCCAGGGATCCGAATCCATAGCACTCAGCTGATTATCAACCTGAAACCCTTTCGCAATGCTATCGTTGACGACGATAAATAACCTGCTTCGTGATTAGCCTCGTCCATCTTCCGTTGATTGAGGTGCCATTCACCAAATTCTACCATTCAACAGCGAACCCTCGCGGGAAGGTATATATAGCATGTGATCCGATAATGGTAGCGCTGGATGGTTGTTGTGCGTAGGGATTGCCGTAGGGATTGGCTAGATACTGTGCATTGTAAGCATTCATTTGCATTTCATCCGGCACAGGCTCTTCTTCCCCTTCATCGTCGTCTGCTGCCTCCTCGTCGCCTTCCTCCTCCTCCTCCTCCTCCTCCTCCTCCTCTTCACCTTCGTCCTCTTCCGGCGCCTTTGGTTCACTCTTCTTTCGCATGCACATAAAAATGCCCAACAACAGTAATATGAGGATGATGAGGAGGGCTATCACCTGCCAAGTTGAGAGGCCCAAGAATCCACCGCCGCTTGAACGACGAGGCGGAGGAGGGGCTGGACGTTCGTAATAGTACACCTGGCGGGGGTAACTCGTGACGAGGCTTGGGAGATTCGTGCATGGTTTGGTCGGCTGGATGATCATTTTGAAGACAACGATGGGGAACTCCCCTTGGTTGATGTGGAGATGTTATTGTGGACGTAGGGGCTGCGAAAATCCGACATGTTCTTGAGATGCAAGAGGCAGAGAACATTAGAGGGGCAGGGGACAGAGTACAATCTGTTCTGCACAAAGCTCGTGCTTAAGCCCTAGTGTGGCTTTCAGGATCCAACCCAATCACTTCGACAATAGCTACAGACTGTCAATTTGAGTTCATTTGGTCTGTATGAAGTATGGGTCTGTGTTGACTAGAGCCAAGAAGAAGATAGAGATAACGTTTGCCACCGACAATAGACCGAGTCTCCCAATTATATATTTCTCAAAGCCAATGCTATGCAGAAATTTCACATACGCCCCCTTTTGGGACTATGAAAAACTCACCGAACTGCGTCATCATCTCATCTGTCATACCATGATGCAACTTCATGTCTCTACACTGACGGAACAATGTTGCAAGCGTGACAAGAATCTCCATGCGCGCGAGTTGCATGCCGATGCAGCTCCGTGAGCCTATGCTAAAAGGTACATGTGCTCTGGTCTGCTCAGGTGACGGATCAATGAATCTAGTCGCGTCGAACCTGAGCTAGGTCAGCAGTGAAAGCATGAAGGATATTTCGATTCCGAAAAGCTCGACTTACATATCTGGATCAGGAAACACATCTTCAAGGCGTGAGATGAGCCATCCTGTTGTATAGACCATCGTGCCACCTGGGAGATCCCAACCGTGGATAGACATACCACTTGGAGGTAAAACTCTCTCCACAAGTGCACCAGCAGGGTTGTATAGCCTCAGAGTCTCTTCCAGAGTGCTATTAAGAAGAGGTAGACGATCCAGATCCTTCATGGTGAAGTGTTCCGGAAGACGGGCTACCTCTTCCTCAATCTTTCTCCTTAGATCAGGATCTCGTATTATCGCCCATGTGGCATACGTCAGTGTAGCCGCTGTACTATCAGAACCTGCCACAAGCATCATGGATACCTCAGATCCCAACTCTTCATCGCTCAAAACAGGACTCTTGCTCAACTCAGCCTCACCCAGTATGTGACGAACCATACTTGGACCGCATGAGGGTAAAGAGGCTTCGTTGAGTGCAATCAAGACTCGGCCGAATATGGTCTCGCCGACTCGGGCGATATCTCGAAGCCAAGTTATTGGAGACCACCTGACAAGAGACTGGAGAAAGCTGGGTAGCATCACTTGGAGAACAACACCCGACCCTGCATTGCCCAAGGCTTTGTATACCGGCAGGTCTTGACCACCCGGCCTAAGCAGTTCAAAGGGCTTTCCAAATGACATCTCACTTATCACATCAACTGCTAAACATCGCCACCATTTGTATACATCAGACTTGCCCTCTTGGACCTCCTTCTCGATGTTTGACACAGCAAGCTCAGCCAACCGTCGAATCTTGGACTCTTGCCCTTCTTTCATTGCAGCAAGACCACGGCCCAGAATCCGTTTGCGCTGCGCATGAAACTTCGGATCCCGAATGGTGAATAACATGGGTGAGTGACTGAACCGGATACTGTCAAAAACAGGAGCCTTGATGCAGTGGCTTCCCACTCCGTGGACTTTGTAGTAACCATCAACGCTATTGAGAGACACCTCGGTGGGTCCGACTCTTACTACCGGGCCATAGCGTTTGTGGAGACAACGAAGATGTTCTCGACTTGTTCCGGTGGCCCGGGAATAGAGTAATGGAATGCCTGTGACACATGTGTAACATGGCCCCGGGAGAGATGAAAGTGGACCGTAATAAAAGTTTGATAGGAGTTTGAGAGCGATAGCCACAAAAAAGATCGCAATGGCAGATACAATAGTTACCGACATCGTTACCGACGCCACATGAGGTATGATCGATGTTACTTGAGAAAGAAGTGCAAAAGAAGATCATGCATCAAGTTTGAATACTCGATTATATACATACGCCAGTGACTAGGCTGCGCATTGCTGCTACATGTTACAACACTAGCCCTATCACCTACAAGTTCTAACTTGAACATGGGGGGTCTCAGCTGTGAATCTATTTTCCTTGCCCCTGTTGATAGACCCATTATTTGGCAAGGGTTGGATGCTACCCTGATAGTGAATGCCCTTGTTATTGGTATCAAAGACTTTGCCTAAGGCGGCGCAGTGGCACAAACTACGATAATTCACTCACTGCGTATCTCATGCCATAACTGCCATACCTCGCTGAAATTTTTTAATTTTTTTTCTCTTACTGTCAGTACTACTCAATTACAGATGGTGAACTTTTCCCAAAGTGTGCTATGAGCCGCATTGCTGTGATAGGCTGTCTCGCCCGAAGAAGACACGGAGTTGCTCATCACTGCTGGACAATTGGATGAAAACGCTCAAAGATTAGAGTTTTCACAGCCTGACATGATAGCCATGCCTCGTGGGTGTAATCATGCTGTAGAGTAGTCCAGGGATTGGTGCGCCATCCAAAGCTTGTCTGGGATGCGTCTTACACAAATTGGCCGAAATCTCCAGCGTCGAAGCATGTGAGAATGAATTCTGCCCTACACCGACCCTGAAGGGAATTACGGAACAAAAGTCCGAGCCTGATAGGTTACGGTATGCGAGAAGACGTCTAGACTCATTTGGGGGCCACGCTAGTTAAGTGCTCATGCCATACGATGCACTACCCTTGTGCTTTTAGGCCCAGACTCAGCCCTTTCCTATGATACCTGCTATTTTTGGTTTCTGTCGGCCGCTCGAGGGACAAATTACAGAAGAGCAGATGGCAAGGGTAGCTGCAGTGTCGCGACATGGAAAGGTTGCTGCAATGTGTTCTGTAAAATGGTTTGCAAGCTTCAGATATCCAGGTCGAGTGATTCCAAAGTTACAATGGAAGATACGCAAAACGACGAGTATAATTCAGCCCTATGTAACATTCTTTTTGCTAAAGTTACTCTTTCAAGCGGGAAAGGAGCCTGCCAGTAGCCCTCTATTGACCCACAAGTGATATGTTATCATTCAGCTCTGATCTTCCTTGTCGTAGGGCTATGGACCTTGCTATGCACATATTGAAGCGCGGACGACGAGGCAGTCAATAGTCCAGCTGATGCAACAAAAATGACAACACGTTGTATGGCTGAGAACTGATCCATCATTGGGTACGGATACCTGTGTGATCATTAGCAAGAGAGGTTGAGACGGATGCTCTATATCAACTTACCAGCCATTCTTGTAGAAACAAAACTCAATCCAGCACCAGTATACGACAGCCAGAACTGTGCTTAGAGACATCATATTTCGTGTAGTGATAGTCGCTCGTGGGCTCCATAAGACTAGATCCAGAGCCAGTAGAACAGCTGGGACAAGATGGAAGCCGAGGTCAGGTAACGGATCAATTACGAGATCCTCTGGCATCAGTAATGAAGGGTCATGCATTCTGATGGACCAGTACAAGACGGCGATCAGGACCTCAAGAGGGGTCGCAAGGACTGCGACTGCGTCTTTGGCCTTGGAGAGGGTATTGGCTGGTACTAGATCTGCGACGAGACCCAGCGAAAATGTGACCAGAGATAAGGCGAGGCCCACGACAGTCAGAAGCTGGAAGTACCACCCAAAGGAACGCGAATAATTTGAATCCCATGTCGTGAGAAGGTAGAAGCTGAACATGAATGACGACGTGCCTAGCGCGTGAAACAGAACTCTGGAGGAGGCGTTCATGACGGGCATAAACTTGAGGGTCGTAGCTGCTGAGCCTGTGATTTTTGAGTAGGGAAAGAAGCGCAAGTATGACTACGGATGTTTGCCTTCTGTTGAGATAAAGTAGGCAGGCAAAGAGTCGGAGTACTAAGTGATGCGTAAAATAAGTAGACCTGAGTATGCCTGCGAGAGAAGCGATTCCTAAGAATGTATTTAGAAACTTCCTTCTAATGATAGTGTAAAGTTTAATACGCTAATGTCAGAAGTAATGCATTCGAGGGAGAGATAAGCAGAGTTCCTGTAATTTGCCAGATGTCCCTTGCAAGTCTTGTTCCGCTTGTCCAAGGTGGGACTGCAAGGCTTAGCTCTCGACAAGGGAAAACGACCCATGGCATGCTGTGGATTAGAGACGTGGGTTTGGGCAGTTGTCGGCTAATACGCCAGTCTAATTGGCTCAATTTCGCGCTGTAGGCAAGTGTACTCCGTACTTCACTCATATTAACATATGGGTGAGGCTGAGCACGATGTAGCAGGCCGATTGAGCATGCGCCGACATAGCATTGCAGTGAACTCTAATTCAGAGACTCTCTTATTGGATCGGTCTCGCTCTAAGTATTTGTGCACATGGCCAAATCGTCTGCATAATCCAACAACAAGCAGGAGTCAACCATTGAGGCACTGATTCAACGCAGAAAATATGATTGACTTGTTCAAACAGACTACCCACGACAAAGAGTCATAAACTGCGAGTTCTACGTCACCGCATAGCGAATCGAGAGGCAACTAGTTCAGAGAACGGGGCATCTGTTGCCTGGATAACCCGCACAAGTAAGGCTTCACTAGTAAGTAGCTTGAGTCATAAATGTAATGATTACACTGATTTCAATCCACATTAACCTGTCATGTGTATGCTAGCTTAAGAGACAGGTAATCAGATTTGGAGTTCTATGATATTCCTGACATTAGAGACGAAGATAAATGTGTGGTGCAAGCGTATGCGCCACTGCGAAGTTGGAGATTGCACTCAAAACCTCCTTTTTTTTAAACACATATCAAGTCATCATAAAGGTCAATAAAAATACTGTCTTCTATGCATATATATTTCCTTCTATATCAGTCATTCACATCGTCTCTTCCACACATATCGCTCAAGTGCACCTCACAATGGGAAACTAGAGTCCGTCACCAGTCCCAACAAAACAGGCCGTTACTCGGTATGACATCGAACCCTTGGCTCTGGGTCACGCCTTACTACGCGAATGGGCAAGCGAACAGTTAAGGCAATCACACAAAAGCCTAACAGCATGGTTGCTTAGCGACTCCAAGAACATGAGAACGACAACACCGCCCTAAGACTCCTTGGCGGAAGAAGCGAAGATGGCTATTCGAAGGGAGATGGAACAAATTTACTTCGAGATGACGGCATTTGTGTAGCACGATATGGAAACATATTTCTGTCATTGGAACGACGATGGTGCTTTCGAGTTAGCGCCAGAAGGCATTCTTGATTTGCACAGTGAAGAATTCATCATATACTTTCACGACAGAGACGGTGCAGACAGTAAAAATGGCCATATTGGTAGGTACCTATACTGAACCTGGCTGCGCTTGTGCAATGGCTGACCACCAATTCCAATGTAGTGTCTTCCTCACGAAGCCACTGCAATTTGATGGTGGATTGTATGACCTTTCAGCACATTATCGGAGGTTCTCAAAAATACTATCGAGTGATATCATCAGACCTGTTAAGTATGACTCATGGTACCTTGACTCGAGTAGAGCCGCCGAAGTATGGCGCCCCTTGCCCAGTAACTGTCCAGTTGTTTCAACAGCACGGATACACAATGCGTCATTTGTTCCGATCATGATACATGGTCATAGGAAATCAAGTAGACGTACAAGGCCCGTCATACTGTCCTGCTAAGCGTAGGGGAGAGAATGATTTCGACTATTGTGACCGCCCCTGTATCGAAATAGTACCACGTTATTCTATCCTTCTTGTTAGAACTGGAGAGGATTCCGGACTGTAATCTCTTATTAGATCCCAGCTACTTTAGATGCCGGGTTAGCTTCTGGTGTTAGCCGCCCAGACTACAAGAATGAATTGGAATCGGTAACGGTCGACACTGCGATACAATTTATCTGGAGTCCTTTTGGGTAAAGAGTGAGCAGCCTGCAAAGAATTCGCCGAGTTGGATCAAAGCCTGTTGGATGAAAAAGACGCCCTCTGCCACACACGGGCTGATAAAGTGTTGGATATAGGTAAGGAATTAGGACTTGATGAGATAGAGACATTGTGGCTTGCCAGTTGTCATACCTTGACAAGACCAAACAACGAAGCTTTTGACGAAGATCGAGTGAGTGTAACCTAGGAACTGATGTATAGGTGGCACCTTTGATGAGGGGAATACTGATGCTGGTTCTATTTGCGTTTCTTAGGATCTTTGCTATCTCCTTTAATGCTTGTTTCTAAAGAAAGTCGAAATAACAAAACGTTATGATGATAATAAGAAAATTGTCTTGGTCTATTGCTAGGTATTTCAAAACTCGACAAGCCGCAATTACCATAATGACCACACGACCTCGACTACCAACGGACTGATTCGTTCTCATTGCGAACCAGGGCATTCCAAATTTCCCGAGAAGCAGTCAAAATACTGCGCAGCTGCTTCTCTGTCTCTATCTTCTCGCTCAATACACGACTTCGTTCCTTTTCAGCTTTGAGGCTTACTCTTAGCTTTGCTTGTGTAACCCTCAACTTGCGCCTCGAATAGATGTCCCCAGTCTCAGGAGAGTAATTTTCAATATCGCGATTGTTAACTTCCTACAGTTTCTGCAGAGTTCGGATGCGCTCCACTGTTGTTATGTACTCAGCGTGAACTTTGTGGATGTCGGTATGTGGGTGCTGTGCCAGATGCTAAGTAACCCTGTCGCGAATGAGTTCGACATTGGTACTCATGTCGCTGATACTCATGTTGTTGGTACTCATGTCGTCGGTACCTGTAACGTTAATGGTTACCTTGGTACTACCCATGGGGTCTTCGATGGTTGTAGTTCTTGGGGATGTTATCGAATTATCAGGCAATGCCTGTAGTGCATCTGTCGTGATGGGCGCACGGCATGACTCGTCGGGAGCGTTCTGAACAGCATTCGGCAACAAACCTGGAGTTTGGGCCATGCTGGGATAGTCTGAATGGTTGTTGACGGGTTGCTGTGGCGTGTGATGATGATGGTTAGTTTCCTCACGGAGTCTTGGGTACATATGAATTAACAAACCATTATGTAGATGTGTATTGAAAGGCTGGTGTTGGTAAAAGTTGGAGATGTTGTTTGCCAAGTTGAAGATCGACCTTCATGGCATGTACTCTCTTCTTTATAGATTTTTAAAACGGTAGCTGAAGGCATATTTCGTTTAAAGTTAAAGCAAACAACAAATAGCTCTGTAAGTTCAAAGCCCTGACCCTCTCAGTTTTAAAGATTACCAATATAATCCATCTAGATTAAAATATTAAATATTCCGATGAAAGGTAACCTTAGTAATTACTGAACTTTCTCAACAATAACATGTGTGTAAGCAGCTGCCTAGCACAATGGACTCTATTATGTGGGCGGGTGGCCGATACAGAGGATTCTGATCACGGTATGCAGCCACAACCCAAGTCACTGACTCATCAGTGGCTCTCGTGATGTTTTTGCTGAGTTCTGATCACGATTCTAGTGGGACAGATAGATCCTGATTTACCACTCAACGCCATCGTACGCGTGATGAGTGCGTGTCTTCAAAGTCAAACCAATTAAAATTTCATGATCTACAACCCTGGTCTTCCAAATATACTCCAATTATCCAAGAAAGAAAGTCCAATCTATGATGGCGCATCCCCAACACCAGCAAATTCCCACAACCAGCTATTTACCGTATCAAGATCCAAGTCAAAGGATGGCTGAGAACCCAGCATATTGGTCACAGCGAGCAATTGAGTTGGCGAGATTCCCTGTTCTCCTCGATGTGCATCAAAGCCAGGGATTTGGTCCACATTAGGTTGCGGTGATATCCTCTCTCGTTGCTTTATCAGATGTAGCATGTCGTGTAAGCGCTCCATCTCTTGACGTCGGAAACATGCAGGAAGATTACCACCAGCAATTAATGTATCGAGAATGTTTATTGTCGCGTCGAAACACGAGTCGCACATGGCGTCTGAGAATGGCTGGACGGTAGAGATAAGAGCGAGAACAAAACCTGCTGAAAATGTGTGGTCCAAATCGAATGGTAGAAAGAGTTCTTGGCAAGGTTAGTTTAAGCCAGTTGTAATTCACATGTGGTAAACACTTCATACCGAGAAGATCTTGGGTTTGTAACGTGGCCAAGATACGGAGAGACTTGTGCGCCGAGTCATAGCAAGCTTTCAACAGAGCTTTGATAGGCTCGGCAATCTCGAACGTCGACCTACTTTCTCTTCTGTCCAACTCTAACTTATCTCGCAGGAGACACATTAGAACGGGCCTCGTTGCTAATACGATGCACTGGCGTTGTTAGTCGTCTGCTGGGCAATAATTGAGGTGAGACGTACCTGGTGGTAACAAAGATTGAGCGTAGCAGAGACTCGTGATACTGGACCTTGACCGTCCAATTTCAAGTCTGGGTATGAGTTCCACTCAGCGGCCAAGGCAGCGAGCTCTTTCAAGATTGTTAGAGTATTCTTGGGGAATGAATCATCCAATCTTCCGTCAATCCCGTACACCGCTGCGTCTATATTAGCTCATTGTTTTCACGCATATTGATAGAGTACACACTGTTGAGAACTTTTGCGATGAGCCTTGACAGCTTAATATGCATATCGAGGGCATTCGACTTCCGTGATCCAGCAAGTTGCCCCGGTACCGGTACAGAGATGTCGCTATCTTGGACAGAGCTCGGAGCACCCATCAAAGATGAGAATTTGCGGTCAAGAATGTATAGCGTCCACCACGCGTTGCGATACCGATCGACTTCGGCATCATCTGAGAATTCACCCACTATGTCACGGTGGAGACCTTGACTCAGGGCTATCCTCAATCCCAATCCAAGCTAGAAGAAGTCAACAATATGACATGATAGTTCAAGAAGAATGTCTCACATATACATAAGCACTGTTGCGATGGTCCACAGCCTGAAGATATAACGCAAGACCGCAGCATACCTCAATAGATAGTATTGGATCTTGATACAACCCGCTGGCGTCAGGAAAAAGCTCCATTGCTCGCAAAAAGTACTCGCTACCGGGTGATCCGGCCTTTGACATACCCCGAGTAAGAAGTCCCTTACCCATTGCCATGACAAGGAAGTACTGGATATACCACATCCGATTATCTGACGTCAAGGGAGGTGGCCCGTCGTTGTATAGCGACAAGAGACCACGCATGAAATGAGATTCCTCGAAAATGTGGTAGGTTTGGGCTATGTGGAACTTGACGGTGTTTGTGAGGTAGATGGCGTAGTCAAGTGAAGGGAGACTTTCTATGTCGATCAACGTTCCAGCTTGTCTCATGCGGGGAAGCTCTATATTAAAGGCATGTCCATCAATGTTGAGTGGAACCTCTGGTGTTGTTTCTTGGTCAACATACTGTCTATCTCAGCTTCTTGTCAAAGTGATATGCTAGAGTGGGACCATACCTGTCGAATCATGACCATGACATGGCGACTGTATGCCCAGGTTGAAGAAGGTCCAAGGAAGCCTATATTCGTTAGTTATCTGAGTTATGTGGTGTTTTAGGATAAGCTTGCGTTTCCTCCCTTGGATATCTACCACGAATTTTGATGAGGGTGTTACTAGAGGGTTGGTCATTTGAGGCAGTACGTCTTCGGCAGTTACATCTGTTTCAGATTCTGCGACATGCACATCTGGATAACATGGTAAGCTTGCGTTTCAGACTATTGAGAAGATTGTCGAGACTTGTTTACCCTCGCTTCCTGATGGTCTTGGAGTCTTCTTGGCTGGCCCTCGCATTTCGTCTAATTCCTCCGCTTTTCGTTTCAACTCGTTCAGAAGGCTATAAGAAAGTTCAATAAATGGATTGGCCATGTTTCCTTCCGGGGTGGGGACTTACTTCTCAGATACTAAGATCTTGCGGTCATCCTGATCGAAAACACAGTCCGTCGAGCGGCGGATACAATGGTTGCAAGGACAGGTGCCAGAGCAACGGACCTTTCGCTCCCGACATTGTAGACAACTTTGAACATGGATTAAGGGTCAGTAATATTGTTCTACGTAAAATTGGATGGCTTTATTGAGAACAAGGGGCAGTACTAACGCGACATTGGGCCGCCTTGATTGTTTCTGCGAGGCACTACCGCCGGCTCTTGAGCGCATCTGGAAAGCGGTAAGTGGTGGGTATAACGTAATGTATGAGGATACAAAAGTCACGTGTAAGTATCTGGTGTAGTTAAGTGCAGTCTGCGTCTGTATAAGATTGATATGAAGTGAGGTGAAGGAGATTAACTTCCAACACCACGTCAGGACCATGAAAAGTAGCCATTTATCAGGCTAACCCCAATGGGATTAGCTATACTCCAACCCCGCAGAACCAGTGACCTATTATCAGTCTCGGGACCCTGTAGGTAAGTGGTAATCTAGCAACGTCACTCAGACTATAGAAATAGTGCATATGCACACTTCCAGCCGCAGAACGATGTAACTCAGCTTAATATCGGGCACTCAGCAGCCAGCCACAAGCTCCTGTGGAGATAATGATCCGGGCTATCAATCTCCTACAGCTATGTAAGCTATTCAATAAGGTCGAATGTCTGAGATAGTGGATGCTACTCCGACGAAGAACCAGGCCTCGTTACAATAGTCTCTATTCATTTTCATTCTTAGCTGTTCCTCTGGTCATTTAGTTGCATTGTCTCACTTCAGCTGATGCCGTGGCATCGAGCGTAGGAAGGCCTAACTTGGAAGGGATCAATGCATTAAATAAGTGGGGGTATTGGATTTGTTATTAGGCAACTAGAAGAGCAATATCATCGGCAAGTCCGGTAGGATCGAAACATGCATGTTCAGGCGGCAGTGATAGGAGACCAATAGCCTCAATATGTGGCATAGCTCACCATAGCCAGCCAGCCACAATAACGGAGGAAGCACCGATTAAGTTGACAGTGCTTCCAATATTTTGAGACATAACCAGCCCCTTTGATCTCCTTCATCCATCCAGGTGCATGATGGCGTGTCGTGCTTATCAGCCTGCCACGACATCGCGAGCGGCAAGTTACAAAGCTCACACAAAAATTAGTGGAGGAGCTATCTCGTCGAACGTTCTAGACTAGAACATAGAGGGCAGACAAAGGTGTATTGTTCAACTGCAAATAGCCTTATTTCGAGCACATATAAACTGGTGATGGCCATTCAGCTCGTCTTTCATTCATCATCGCAATTGCAACACTACAAGTACAATATCACACCATTATTCAAAGATTCTAACATGGCTCTAATCCCTCAACGCCGAGCTTTGCTTGCTTTACAGAACGACTTGACTCAATTCGGTGGCCATGTTCACACCCTCACAGGAACTGTTGTAGCAGGCGGCCAAGCTTACCTGGCCGTGGAGCATAATGTCAATGGAGTGTGGAATGCGTAAGTAGTGTTTTCCTTGGTACTCGACTGATGTATTTAATGAACTGACCGTTCACGTAGCATACTTCACATTCTCTACCCAGTCACAGATATGGACTTCCTCATCAACCCTGAAGCGTACCCACTCCAAGGCCAACAGAATGGAGCACGAGCGGATCTAATTGTGAGGGAGATCAATGTGAATCTAGCAGGCCCAGGCTATATCCCTGGAAGGACGTTTATGTATTTTGAGGGAAAGGGCGGAGCAAGTGCTGATACTGCCCTGAACATTCGGGCCCAAATGGTAAACTATCTAGCCACAGCCATTGGTAACGTCCAGGGGAGAGCTTGTTGGGCAATCGGAGCCAAAGGTGATCGGGTATGGTTCTATAGGTACACGGCAAGAAATGTTGGCGACAACAGGATGGTCCCTGTGGATTGGGATGGTATTGCAAATACCATTAATTCCCCGAATACGAGGGCCGGGCAGATGTTGGCTGGATACAGAATCTCGGGCGGTATTCCTGGTACCGTCGGAGACTGGGTTACAGTTCAGTTAATATTGGAACATATGTCCCAGAACTATGCTTCTTTTTAAAGCTTGTTGGAGAGCAGGTGTATTATTACTTATCTTTGGTAATACTAGAACTGCAGAATCAATATTATATTATGATAATGTATGAAAAAGTTACTGAATTTCAAACCTAGTCTGATGCTCCAAGGTGCTGCAGCTATATCTTCCCAACTGCCCCATTGAATCCATGTGTCTTATTATCGGGCTGTGATGAAGAACCACGCTCAACAGCCTCGACAGCAGCCATGCATTTCGCTGCACCTCCAGCGATCAAGCCCGAATCCTGCTGGCATAACAAGAACCGCACACCCAGCGTGTGAATGGCCCAGTCATGGATGTCTGGTTGATCATAGATACCTGCGAGGCCCATGACCTTACCATGCTTCTTGCACGCTTCACTTATGCGAGTCAGAGCACGACGAAAAGTCTCGTGGCGGAATTCCCCAGGGATTCCCAACTCTATGGCTAAATCATTGGATCCGACTAGAACTACGTCGACACCTTCGACTGCCGCAATGTCGTCCACACTGTCGACTGCAGACGCGTTTTCGATCATGACAAACACGGTTGACGCTAAAGTGTTGGTTTCGCTGATCACCTGGGTTTGAGGGAATGTTTTGAGGGACATGACGGGTAATTGCCCAGTCATGGATCGACACCCTTGAGGTGGGTATTTGGAGATAGATACCGCATCCTTTGCTTCCTCTGAAGAGTTATGAAATCAGTAAGGATCCAATTCAAGTGGTAGGTTTTTAACCTACTGGCATTCGTAACATGGGGAAAGATTACACCCATAGCGCCTCCGTCAAGAACCTTCTGTATAAAGCCATTGCCGCATTGATGTGGTACTCGGACGAATGGTGTAATGCCTGTGTTCAGGCCTGTGATGCATAAAGTGCTCGCATCGTTGAGTGAAAGGGTAGAATGCTCGAGGTCTATGAAGAGACTGTCGGCGCTAGCATTTCTAGCTAATTGCACAACTTGAGGGTTCGTGACAAGTCGCACGCCGAGAGCCTGCCATGTTCAAGGTTAGATCAGTGACTTGTGTCAAAATGTAAGGTAAGAGTAATGAATTCCGCCGTGTAGGAGACCATGACTTGAACTTACCTTGCATAGCTGTCCAGCAGCAACTTTCGAAATCAGATTATTTGGGCAAGCGAACATTGTGAGCAAAAACTAGGAATCGTCTGTGAATCTTGAGTCAGGTATCCCAATGCAAAACAAGATTATTTCGATGGAAATTTCTGGGGAATTTATCCGAGTTCCATTTAATCTCGTTGAAGCCAAGCTCGGTGGAGGCCACCGAGTCGAGTTGAGGATGTCGATGTACAGCTCGGTTTCACCTCCCGAACTATCATCTTGGCAGTATCGATCCTCCACAACACACCTCGGCCTCTGCTTCGGCAAATAATGCTTAGTTTGAGCCAGTATATTTTAATTTAAGTGCTCCATTCGAGGTTGAATTAATATGACTTCACTTTCATTTACCACCAATCTTTATCTCGTTTGCACTCTTCATACGCAATCAAATTAATCCACGATGTTCGAATCATTCCAACAAGGTCCTCCTGACCCCATGTTCTTTCTCAAAAAGGCGGCAGATCAAGACCCATCACCAGAGAAAACCGATCTCGGTGTTGGTATCTATCGAAACGAAAGTGGCCACTACAGCGAGCTTCAGGCTGTTGCACAGGTATGCCCCAGTGAAAGCTGGATTATCAAGCGCTAATTTGCCTGGCGGATTTCAGGCCAAGCTTCTATTAGCTGAGAATGATCCTGGTCATGATGTAAGCTTTTGCCAAGTGCATGAGACGTTGGGAAATTGTTCAATAACTAATGGCGTAGTATGAGCTCACAACAGGCAATGAACAATTCTTGAACCATGCTGCCCATCTTATGTTCGGAAAAGAATGCCAAAGATTGAAATCTGGCCATGTAAGCTTCTCCCAAAAAAAAACCAACAGTCACACTTTGCTCACACACGTCAGGTTGCATCAGTACAGACCATCTCCGGCACAGGCGCAAACCACATCGCCGCTTTGGCGCTGAGTCAATCTATTTCACCTCGTCCACAGGTCTACCTTGGTACTCCAACCTGGGGGAATTACAAGCCCATTTTCGAACTGGTTGGAATGGAAGTCATCGAATATGCCTACCTCGACTCCAAAACGCGTCGCATCGATTTCGCTTCTATCTTATCGGCAGCCAACTCGGCTCCATCTCGGAGTGTTTTCATTCTTCAAGCGTGTTGTCACAATCCCACAGGCGCTGATTTGACAAAAGAACAATGGCAGAAGCTCGCTCTGGTCATGAAACAACACGACCACTTTGCCTTCTTTGACATTGCGTACCAGGGCCTGGGTAATGGCATTGTTGAAGACGTCTATGCAATCCGGTTGTTTGCTGACCTTGGCTTTGAGATGTTTGTTTGCCAGTCTTTCTCAAAAAACTTTGCTTTGTATGGAGAACGTTGTGGTGTACTTCACGCTGTATGCCCTAATCCAGAAACGGCAGCGATTGTCCACGACCGTCTACGCTGTTTAATACGATGGGAGTTTTCTTCCTCACCTGCTTACGGCAGCCGGTTAGTCAGTATTATTCTCGAATCGGACCATCTCAGAGATGAATGGTGAGTTATCCCATGCTCACAACGCGATATATCTGAACATGGAATAACAATTTCGCGCTATCACAGGCTTCAAGAACTGTCCGAGATGCAGCAACGATTGAAGAGTCTACGAAAGCAACTTCACTACCATTTGGTGGAAGTCTTCAAGGTAGGAGAAGGTTTTGATAGTGTTTGGCACGATTGGTTACTAAATATTTGTAGACACCGGGAGAGTGGGATCACATACTGATGGAAAATGGACTGTTCTCGTAAGAGCTGTCCCACATTGAAACTGTTGCAAGATCTAATCACTGCCTGCAGATACCTCAATCTGACGCCTCAACAGTGCCAGTCTCTTGTTGAAGACCATCACATCTACCTCCCACCCAACGGTCGAATTAATATTTCGGGGCTGAATCAAAGCAACATTGCAACGGTGGCCAAAGTTGTAGATTATGTTGTGCGATTGGGATTCAGAAAGGAAGCCCAGCCTAGTGCACGTGTTGAAGCGCACAAACTGTGATTCAAGCTGATATGAGGCTCGTTGGGCTAAGGGTCACATGGTTGTTGGACAGTTACTTTTGTAGCTACATTGGACCATATAAATGTGTGAACTTAATCCTGGACTCAGTATGTATTTGTTGCATGTACAACATACGGGATGGATATCCCAGCTGATGAAATGTGCAACTCGGAACTCGCATGAAGTCAGATCGCAACGTGCTTGGAGTGGACATTGATCAGCTGTCAGATTTGAGATACGTAACACGATTTGATGTCCTGAGAGGGATAGTTAAAAATTCAGCAGTCATGCGATTCAAGCAACGCCAGTCGAAACTACAAGGACTGTTGTCCGAGGTCCTAGTCTAGCACGCACAAGTCGACCAGATACACTTTCTATTCTGCCACGTATTACAAACTCCCTCGGATATTCATCTATGGACCGACAATGATTGGTGTCGATAGTTACTTGCTGTCCATTTGTGAGATACCGAGGATGTGAGTACCAAGTAATGATAACTCGGGCAGCCACACCGAGGGATCAGGGTAATCATCTCGGTATGTGGGGCCAGATAAGCACTGGGCTATCATGGTAAAAAGATAGTGGGAATGGGGTAACGGGGTAATCGTCTCTAAACAGTGGAGTTTCTTTGCGGTCCCCAAGATTCAGATCGCAGAGATATTCGAGTTCTTAATCTAGATTGGCCAAAAACTCGCTATCGGCGTTCTCAAAGATGTCAGGTGCCTCTGAGATGTAACGATAAGGCCAAGTAGCCTGGAACTATGGGACAACGATTGAACTTGGTAGCTCGGTCCGGGGAACCGAGTCTAGTAGAATGAACATTGACTAACAGTTCCTGTTAGCGTGAACGTTGAGGTGGACGAGTCAAGCCGATAAAAAGCAGTGCCCTCGCTAAACTCACGAGAGCTGAAGTCACTGCATCAACACTTTCAATCCGTTTCATTTAATCTTCCTCAACACAGTCACCATGGCGGAGCTACAACAGGAAGAAAAGACCGAAGACATCAATCGAGTCGGCTCGAATACACCTGGAGAGATGGATAATGTCAATGACCTTCGGCGAGACTTCAAGCCCCGTCATGTCTTCATGTTCTCCATAGCTTGCGCCATCGGAACAGGTCTAGTCATCGGCACTGGCAGTGCATTATCGAGAGGAGGGCCTGGCAGCCTCTTGATCGCCTATATTTTGATTGGATGTACCGTCTTCTTCGTCATGACAGCCATTGGTGAGATGGCAACGTTTCTGCCAATGAACAAAGGTTTTGGAGGATATGCAACTCGTATGGTTGACCCTGCATTTGGGTGAGTTCTATCAGCTACAAGTGTGATTCATGCCTCGTTAACCTTGCCCTCAGCTTCGCGACTGGTTGGAACTACGTTCTCAAGTATATCGTGGCTACACCGACGAACCTCACAGCTGCTGGTCTTGTCCTGCAGTTCTGGAGACCAGATCTCAATGTAGCCATCTGGATTACGGTTTTCGGAATTGCCATTGTGACGATAAATGTGAGTCTGTCTAACTTGTACCTGGTAGATAACGCTTACAATCCCTCAGGTACTGCACGTTAATAGCTTTGGTGAAACAGAATTCTGGCTGGGCTGCGCCAAGATTCTTATCATGTGTGTTCTGATCCTTAGTACCTTCGTCGTCGCGATGGGAGGTGGACCAAATCACGATCGATCCGGTTTCCGATACTGGCGAGACCCTGGAGCGTTTGCAGAATATCTACTTGAAGGTTCTCTGGGAAGATTCCTTGGATTCTGGGCTTGTTGCTGTCAGGCCTGTTTCGGATTTACTGTGAGTACCAATAATTGTACTACGTTTGTATCATTACTAATTCCCATTTGTAGGGCACTGAGGTCGTTGGAATGACTTTTGGTGAAACCCCGAATCCACGCAAGAACGTACCGCGAGCTGTCAAGCAAACATTTTGGAGAATTGCTTGCTTCTATATCATCGGTGTCTTGGTGCTCGGAATGGCGGTTCCTTATGACAATGAACAACTTATCGGAGCCACAAAACAGGCTACCAGCGGCGGTAAAGAACTCTGAATACATTTACTTACCAAGTCGTCGCTAACACAATGCTTCAGCTGCGTCTCCATTCGTTGTTTCAGTTAGCCTTGCTGGAGTACATGTTTTCGCGGATATCATCAACGGCTGCCTATTAGTATTCACACTCAGTGCTGCAAGCTCAGGTACCCATCCTTGATACTCATGGTGTAAATCCATCGCTAATGGTAGCAGATATCTATTGCGCTTCAAGATCCCTCTATGGTCTTGCTAAAGACGGCCAGGCACCCCGCTTGTTTGCCAAGGTTCGTGACAATGGCAATCCTATCTATGCAGTTGGCTTTGCTTCCGTGTTTATTGCCATGGGGTATCTAAACGCCAGCAAGTCGTCATCCGCTGTGTTTGGCTATTTCGTTAGTCTTGTGACAGTCTTTGCTGTACTCAATTGGGTCGCTGTTCTTATTACCCACATCCGATTCCGCCATGCCTTGAAGGCTCAAGGAATTGCAGTCACAGAATTGCCATATGTTGGATTTCTCCAGCCGTTCGGTTCATACTTCTCCCTGACTGTGTCATTGTCGGTCATCATTTTCAATGGTAAGTGGATTAATCAAACTTGCGACAATCAAGCTCACAATTTCTCTAGGTTATGATGCTTTCATTCCACACTTTAAGCCAGAGACGTTTGTACTGAAGTACCTTGGCACACTCATCTTTGTTATCAACGTTTGCTGGTGGAAGATCAGAAACAAGACAACCTTTTGGCGGTTAACAGATATCGATCTTGTCACTGGTAGACGAGAGTGAAGGGGGGAGTTCCGATGTTAGTTAAACAATGTATCACTGCGAAATAATCTGAGGATATCTCTATCATCATTCCATTTAAGAGGACATTTGAAGCGATCAGTCTTGATCAGTAAAAATTGTGTTGAAAGATTACCTACAAGTTACATGTCCATGGTCACTGAATATGGTAGTCTCTTTGTCCACGTCTTTCAACAAACAGTAATAGGTACTGTGGTCTAGTTGGTTATGACATCTCGTTAACACCGAGAAGGTCCCCGGTTCGAGCCCGGGCAGAACCTCGTTTTTTTATTAAAATTTTCCGCTGAAAGCTATCTACCTCTGCGTCTGTTTATACTCGGCGATTTTGCCCTCACATAACTCTCTTTAGCTAGCCTCGAGACCGTAGCCTTGTCACCAACATAATATATTAACTGTTATATTAAGGCAGAATAGCAGTGCACTCTATCTCCACGTCCGTATTATACGGTAAAGTCTTTACAGCCACGCAACTATAACCTTGTGTCAGCTTCCAGATTAGAACGAAATAGCCACGATAAGTCGTATGGCACTGAGAAGCTTATTACTCACGTCCTGCAGGGCTTAACGTCACCCCAATACTGCATATACACCTCATTCATGGCAGCAAAGTCTTCCATGTTAGATAAGAAGACGTTCACTTTAACGGCTCTATCAATCGTTGTGCCAGCAGCTTCTAAGATGACAGAGAGATTCTTGATGATATCATGCTACATACCAGGTCAGCGTGACAGAGCTTTAAACCTAAACGGACAGCGTATTACTTACAGTGTGGGCTTTCACATCACCTTCCTTAATCTTCATGGTATCGCTGTCAAGTGCAACCACGCCAGAGCAGAACACCAAGCCATTTGCGACAATGGCTTGGTTGTAGATGCCGGGGAGGGCTTTTGGTGCCTCTGTTGTGTTGATTGGGGTTTTGGTGGACATGGTGCCTGCGGTGTGATATCGTGGTGATTTTGAAGATCCGATTGACCCTCGATGATGGCTCGGTACGCCTTTTATCTCCTCTGCATCAGTCTTTCCATCATCAGTGGCAGTATGCCTTAGTTCCGTAAAAGAGTTCTGGCGACATCGGGCATGGTCTATGCCGCGCTCTGCGCCGAGTATAGCCGTATATACACGACAGCAGAAGCTCTAAAACACCATTAGTAATGCAGGTGTCGATTGGTAATCCAGGCCGAAGCCGGAGCCTTCGTGGATTGTCTATGGATGTTAGAACTTTTCCTTCCTAGCATTGTCACCTGATTACTTCACAGCATCCGCTACCCATCAGGCTGACCTTGCCAAATGCTTATTGTGGATTATAATTGACAGTTTCGCGTCAACGCATTCGTTTCAAAGGCATTGAGAACAACCATGGCAGCAACTGCACAATCTCTGGTGCACAGTCGTTCTGACAGCGGTCACGATGTGTCGACATTAGACTTCATGACGGTTGACGTCTTCACCAAGGAAATCTATTACGGCAATCCCCTCGCTGTGGTGTTGCTTCCGTCGACCCTGGGGTTTCAGCTGTCCACTGCAGTCAAGCAGCGAATTGCTCGCGAGTTCAACCTATCTGAGACGATCTTTGTCTATACGCCAAACGATGAGAAAAGGTCTGAGTCTGAATCGACAGCCAACTGCCGGGTCGACATTTTTACCACTGACAGAGAGTTGCCGTTTGCTGGTCATCCAAGCATTGGCGCCGCTCATGTTATCCTGAATCACTTTGGTTGGCAAATCGAAAATCTACAACTGAAGGCAGGGAAGTTTCCAATCAGCCTTCTTCCTGGGGAGCAAACTGGAGCGGGACAATCCAACGCAGTTCGCATGAAGGTCGCCCATGAACTGCATATCCACTCCCGGAACTTGGGGAATGTCTTGGATCTTCGAGCCGAAAGATCAGAAAGTTTGTCTCAGCGAGAAGCATTTGCTCAAATAGTCTCCTCGTTGAGCGCCGATAGTACTATTCGCGAAGCAGAGATGCGGGCGCCAGCTGTGAGCATTGTGAAAGGCATGACGGCTCTCTTGGTTGAATTGCCTAGCCTGGAACACTTGTCTCAAGTGTCGACAGCATCAAGGTTAGACTTCGGAGAGGCTATACAAGGCTTACTCCTGGATGAGGGACCCTGGGGAAGAAGCTTCTGTTATCGCTATTACTATGTTTCTCTGGATGAACCCAATCTTGGACTGGCAAACGATTCAAGGGGACAAGAAGTTCTCACCAGACATTTCAGAACGCGTATGATAGAATTGGCAACCGAGGACCCAGCTACAGGATCTGCTGCTGTAACTTTGGGTGCATACTTGGCCATGAAACAGCAGCCTCACCGACAAATGGTCAAATTCAACATCACGCAGGGCGTGGAGATGGGTAGGAAAAGCGACATTCATGTTGAGGTGAACTCTAGATTTGAGGACGGCCGGACTATTATTGACGACGTCACCTTGGGGGGCAGTGCTGTTGTAGTGATGTCAGGAACTGTGCATATTTGAGGTGCTCTAAATAGGATGAATTTGATTGAAGCTTGCTTTCACACATTGAACTACTCCCCGTACGATCTAGCTTGTCTCAAGCTTGACTTTTGCTAAAATCGGGCGAAGTGCATTTAGTCTGGTATAATGTAGGTCTAACCTTTGTGCAGACGGAGACTGTATTACTTTAATCTACGGTAGATCTTGCCGCGAAATGAGATCGTGGTACTCCGCTAACTTCGATATGGCCGTGCGTTACTTAGCTATGATAATCGTTCTTCTCTGCCGTGACTTTCAAGCCTTACTACTGGCAATAGTACATGCCAGGACGCGGTCATTCTTGCGAGTCCGACCGGCAGGTATAATACAAACCTTGTAGTACATTGCGCAGATCTGTCTTTCAACCTCGCAGCTGTCCCAGATATAAAGGCCCAGTTGCCGCCAGTCCGATTTGTTGCGATAGCTTTAGATGACTGGTACCACTCGCAAGCAAGAGATGATATGATTGACATGCTTATCGATCCCTTCTTTATTTTGTATTATTTTGTTTTGTTTTATTTTGTCCGTTTCTTGAAAAGGGGGAAATTTGTCATGAGGCGTACCGCGACTGCTGAGATGATGCAGCCAATAACCCAAGAGTCAGAGCCTGAGTGGTATGTCACATGTGACTGTTTCATGACAAGGCCGTATTGTGCGGCGGGTAAGTCCAGAAGTCAAACGTAAATTTTTTAATGCACATAATAAAACGGGCAGCGGCTGCTAGGTTGGGCTTCGGAGAAACGCAGACACGTAAACCTTCTTCTACAGCAAGACAGCTTGACACTCCAAAGATGGACACTTCAAAGATTAGTCTGTTAGAAATGCCGTTGAATGAGAGCAGTTATATGATTCTGCTGCCAGTAAATGTGTGAAATATGCCTGAGAAAAGCCCCTTGGGCTAGACTTAGCGGCAAAGAGCTTGTTAGGTGGCTTGTTAAATGAATATTTGGGCCCGAGGCTCTCCTTCCATTTCATTTGGCCGTCCTACTCTTTGATTTGGATCTTGTCCCGTAAAGTTGACTGGTCTAAAGTGTTGGTCGCTTCCAGAAGGTGCGGGTGCTAGGCTGAATGGAGGTCATTGGAAAACCCATCTAGGCTTTTGCCCTGCTATGTAGACAACGGCTGTTACTATAGAGATTGTCACTGAGGCCTGAAGCCTGAAGTCTGAAGCTTTAGAAGACTTGGATAAGGTACTTATACGCGAGTCACTTGGATTGGTATAACTCTTGAATTCAAGGTCGTAACTATATAGGACTATGAATGAGGTGTTGTTATTGCAGGTGTACTGATCCTGGAGAGTTAAACTTTAGACGTTAGGCTCAGGATTCTCCGTATCCTGTTGGCCTTCTTGAACAAGCATGCTGCCAACTGAGGCTTCGTGTCGAAACTTCATTGCGGCAGCGTAATCGGGGTCCTCGTACCACCTATTTACTGCCTCCTCATCCGGAAATTCTAAAATGACCATCCGATTCTTAAATGTATCGCCTTCTAGCGTCGAGACTGGATCTCCTCGCGTGAGGAAACGTCCCCCGTGTCGCTTTACAACTGCTGGTGTCAAAGCAGTATACTTTCGATACGTGCTTGGGTCATGGATTGACATCTGACAAACCACATACGCGACCATGGTTTCTGAGGTATTTCGGCTGTTGTGGCGTTAGCCTGGTACTGATCATGTTAATCTATGTTCAAGGATAATGACAAACAATTTGTGTTAAGCTGGATGCTACAAGAATCCTGTTTGCTGACTTTGTGACTTGAAAACTTGTTCCTTCTCTCCTGTTCCTTAGTTTGTAAACATTCAGTTTAACATGCTTGCCTTATATGCAACTGCGCAAAGCCATCGCTGGGCCGGTCTCGGAACGCAGGACCTGACTTAAACAAGACCCAACAGAACTATCTTTCGTTACTTCAAGTGCACAAGTTTCTTACGTAAAATAAGTTGGTGTAGTCTGACTACTCGCTCAGATCCTACAGGGTTGGGTTTCAAAACAGTGACGTTGTCGGAGGGGTTTTGCGTCATAGCGAGCTGATACGTTCCATATTTGCTTACAAATGCCGGGATTCAATAAATAAATTTGAAATCATGGACACAAGATGCATCTAGCCGACAATAGCCAGCAACAGCCGATCCGCTGTCGGCTATAGGTTCCTAACTTTACATAGGTAGTGCAGAATTAATCGCAATAGTTCGAATTTCAATTTTCATATAAAGAAAAAAGAAACTTGCTCTAAATCTGCATCACTTAGCAAGTCTCACACATGTCTAGCTGACCTGTCCTCTCTCAGTGCTTTAGGTAGATCTCGTCAATCGACAAATCGCAACCTACACGCCGAGAATATAAACAAGATGGCCGATATTGCCGGGGTTTCAGTAGATGCGTCTGCGGTCATACAACAGGGAAAAGATCTAGCTGTAGCTAAGATCTCTCTCCCGCGACTACAAGACCACCAAGTCTACGTTCGAGTGGACTTTGCTGCCTTTAACCCAACTGATCGTGAATTCCTTGAGTACTGCGTTGCATAACTTCCACTTAACACTACTTAGGACTCGGTTTTGATCTTCAAGCCTTTGGAGATGGTGCAGTACTAGGGTGCGACTTTGTTGGTACAGTGACGCATACTCATCAAAGTGTCAATACATTAGAGGTTGGCGACAAAATAGCTGCACTAGTGTGGGGTGGTATGCTGGCATCTGTTCCGACTAGCTGAAATTCGCTAATAATGTTCAGGGGAAATCAAAAGTCTTGGAGCATATTCGTGAGCAGCGGCATTTCATTCGGCCCTTCAAGCAGGATTCTGACAACTTTAGAACATACTGTATTGCTGATGAACGCATTTCCTTTAAATTGCCTGCCACTGTCGAATCTCGAGAGGCCTGTGCCATCCCGCTTGCAATCAATACTGCATATCTCGCGCTTTTCTCAAAGGTCTCTCTGAACCTCCAAAAAGAAGCTCCCAGCAATGATTGCCATATTCTAATATGGGGAGGAAGTTGTATGAATAGCTCCTGAAACTGCTTAGCGAGACATGCTGACTAGGCGCTGCCAGCTATTGTCGGATATTTTGCAATCCAACTGGCCAGATTACATGGCTACGTTGTAACAACTACCTGCAGCACTCAAAACATTGAGTATCTAAAGAAGGCTGGAGCAACTCACGTGTTTGACTACAATGACCCTGACGTGGTAGCTAAGATCCGGAGTCTGCTTCCATCTTTTGGCCATGCTTTCGACACTATTGGTTCGATCGACTCCTCCTCAAATGCAGCCGCTGCCTTGAATGAGGGTGGCGTGTTTTGCACAGTTAGACCTGGGAAAGCCAATACTCAAGGTATACCCAAAAGTGTCAAGGTTACAGATGTCTTCGTTTTCACAGCGTTTCCCACTCCTCATACATATAGGGGTGCGGTCCATTGGCCGGTAAGTCTTGAGATATCTCTCTTAGCCCCTACGTCCATAAAGCGCATAGCATAATCCATTCTACTGATGTGCTTGATATTAATGTTACTTAGGTGATATGGGATAATCATTACCTCAGCGCAGAGCTTTATAAGAAACTACCTGAATTACTTTCAAAAGGACTTATTGTTCCTCCTCGAGTAAGGAACATGGGAAGGCTTAGTCCAGCTACGCTAACTGAGGCGATGGAACTGAGTCGTGCAGGAAAGGTTTCAGCTCAGAAACTATACTTTGAAGTTTCATAGCTACATGATATCTCGGGGGGGGATATACAGTCTACCCTCAAGCTATCTATTCACAAGAGATAAATTATTATTCTTTGTGGCTATCTCCCTTGCCAGATCCGACGACCGGCTTTTCATGGCCAAGTAGGCCTCAAATATTCTCTCGTGGCCAAATGCGTAGTAAACTAGCGCACAAAGGGTGATGCTGTAGCCAAGAAGCTGCATAGGTGTGATCGTAACATGCCAGATGATGACGGAGCAAATAACAAGCAAGATGTTCTTGAATATGCCTGACAGTGACATGACGAGACCCGATGTTTTGCCAATCTATGCATGTTAGTAACAGACATATTAGCAACAGACTTGCACTTACTAGCACCATGCTGGTAAAGTTGAGTGTAAAAGCAACGGCTGCATTCAAGAAGAGAGTGGGGAACCCAACTCGATGAAAGTCGGCCATATCAAAGTGTGGCAATTCAATCATGAACGCCACAAGAAGGTTTAGAATGGCGACGACAGGGGCGTAGTAGTAGAGACCGACCATGGCGTCCATCTTCAAGCCCTCTCCGTTAAGCATGACCTGTGTCATAACCACTCTCACAGCCTCAAATGCAAGTCCGCCCATCTGGAAGATAAAACCGATGACAGAAAACTCAATCATGCCAGCGCTTGCGACTGCAACGCCCATAGCAATGACAAGAATATTTGCAATCTTGCCGATAGTTGGATCCATGACACCGAATAGCCATGAGACAATCATGACTGAAACGGGCGATGCTGCCTTTAGCATCTGAATGACCGCCACCGACAAGTACAAGTAGACAAAGTTGGAGGCAACCAGAGACCCGGAAGACACAATGCCTATAGGAAGAACTGTGGTGAGGTAGAAGTCCCAACTGTTTGGAAGCTCATGACGGCTGTCGAGGTAAGTTGTTGTACGGGCCAGTATTTGTGTGACGACAGTGGCAAAAACGAGGTGCCATGTTACTAGTAGGATGGCTGTGAATACTATTGTTAGCACATTGTTCTGTCAATGCGAGTGACTAGAGGTGGCAGTACGGTATTCTGAAGGATTGTTAGTTTAAAATTCCTCAGATGTTTAAGACAGGCAGACATACTGAACCCTGCTGTGTCAAGGAGCCACTTGTTGAATAGAATTGTGATATTCGATGAAACAATCCAGGCGCTATCAGAGTCAGTAAATGATTTCTGAACAAGATTGAAGTTTCTCACACCATGTATAGACCAACCTGTAGTGAGGATGGCGTCGATCTCTGCGCAAGGCCTTGCGACGACACTGGTAAGGGGGTATATGACACCATTTCGATTTGGGTTCAATCGGTTGGCGTGAAGATGAAGAGAAACTAGAACAACAGGAAACGATACAAAGGAACGGATGCGAAAGAGCCGGGATAAATTAGAAAGAACTTGGCAAGGTATCGTCGGATAAAACCTAAGACCTTCAGCATCCAAACAAAACGTCAAAATATTACATCAGCTTCAAGCTGTCTCAGGGGAAAGATAAATAAAGCAACGCTAGCACTTTGATATTTTGCCCCTGTCGCTTGTTCTAGATTCGTCTAGACCGTAGGTCATTTCCTTAAAAGTGCTGTGAAAAATTTAAGTTGGCTACGGAGACAAGGTTTGAACACTTATCACCTCCCCCGGCACTGACTCATGGGTCAATAGTGTACATGATTTACCAACAACTATTCATCTCTTGCAAATAGTTTCTGTTTAGTAAAACCTCGGCTTTTCATCTTCATCCAGTCTTTTATTTTACAAATGAGCATCTCGACCGAGGATGGTGACGGCTGAAAAGACAGATGGTCCCACGATATGTCACGGCTAGTACAGGCTAGGAAAGCTTAGTTTTTTAGTGACTGTTTAGCATGTAAGCCACTCACACAAGCCAATTAACGATAATAAGCGACGGATCCATTCCTCGTGGACTCAAACGATAGTCTTTCAGTAGTCTCCCATAGTGCCAGCAAGCGTACCTGTTGGTACCAGACTGTTGGTAGTACACTCACCAGTCCATAACCCACACATTAGGCATCATGTGGACATGCAAAGAAAAGAAACTGTAGAAACTTAGTTGGTCACTGCTCCTGTCAGACCCACGAGTTGGTAGTATGATATGTTCAGATGTAAACTTCCCCTGACTATTGCGTGGACCTTTGGAGCGAGGCCTGTCTCGCCTACTGTAGATCGATTTTGCTTCGGGTCTACACAACCGATTACCGTTAGCTTGGCTGTAATAGAGAAGCTGAGAGTTAGTGTCACTAGAACCGTAAACGTCTTCGCAAGCAGCTGCGGATCTGAACAACGCTAGGATAAGGGGTCTCCGAATTAGCCTCGACGGAGCAATGGAAAAATAAAATGTGTCCCCCTTTTTCTAACGCCGTAGTGGCCACCATGCAATGATTGATGTAAACGAGGATCTAATATACAGAGAAGGTCGACCTTGCCAGGTCGGACTTGACAACCATACCTACCACTCCACCGACGTTCAAGTGGCCACCCAATCTGTCATACCACCGTCCAGCAGTTACTCAAGTCTGAGACCACTGTCATTACTCCATAACAACACAAGATGGTTGAATCATGCAGCGAAGATGGGTCAAGTACAATGTCTCGCCTGAGCAGCGAGGAAGAGATGAAACTTATGCCCGTCGAAACATTCTCCAATGCCCCAGCTTATCGGACCCACAACAGTCAAAACCCCAGAAAGAAGTGGACAATCCTGGCTATTTCTGTCGTGAGCTTCCTTCTCTTCCTAACTTTTGCTTCGATATATGGATCCGATGAAGTACCAAAGATAGAAGAGGAGGTTGAAGAGCCCCAATTTGCCGAAATTCGCAATATCTCAACATATCAGGAACCGGAACGGAGTTGCGGAAAACGGGATGAGGCTGCCAACATGACTATTTGGAACGATGTTGTCAACAAGACAAGCAACTTGACGGAGGACATGTTCACGTACGTTGAAAAATGCTCAGCACTCCTACTGGCGCGCATGCTAACACAGCATAGAATTGCTATCCAAACCTATAAGCGACCGACCCAACTCAAGAAAACCATCCAACATCTCGTCGAAAACAAAGTACCCTCACTTTATGAGATCGTCGTCGTCTGGAACGAAATAAACGTTGAGCCCCCATCAGACTTTATGAGTGAACACGGCGTGCTCGTTCGCTATCGCAGATCCGAGAAAAACAGTCTGAATCAGAAGTTCCTTCCTGATCCAGACTACAGGACCCAGGGAATCCTTCTCTCCGACGATGATTGGAACTACAATACGACCGGCGATCTTGAATACGCATTTCAACAATGGAGGCGTGTGGGCATGCACCGTCTTACGGGAGCTTTTGCGCGTTGTTGGACTTTGAACGAGGTCACCGAGACTCCCATTTACAGCTTCAACTGCAAGGGCCAGGACACCTATAGTATGATCCTGACAGGTATGGCTTTCACGCACATCTCGTACTTGGAGTACTATCACTCGGAGGACGAGATCATGACAAGCGTTCGCGAATTCGTGGATGAGTCTTTCAACTGCGAAGACATCGCACTCAACTTCGTCGCCAGCATGTTGACATGTGAAGGACCGCTTTTGGTCCTTGGTAAAGACAAGTTGGACAACCAGCATGCTAGCTCTGGCATCAGCTCGAAACCTGGACACATTTTGAGGAGGAGTAAGTGCTTGAAGAAGTTTGTGGATCTATTTGGATATATGCCATTGCACGAAGTGCAAGGCTATCTCAAAAGAGGCGTGATTGCAACTCAGTAATAGGAAAGCTACCTTTTAATTTTAATAAAATCTAACACCCATCTTTAACACTTTAATTCCGTTTGTTATAGCTGCATAAATAGAGGGTTTGTTATTCCACGAACAGGAAGGAAGACCATCTATCCCCGGTTTTCGTCTCACACAGTAAGATGTCTCCTAAATTACCCCTCTGTGCCGTGGCAACAATTTCCCATTCGTATGCATGCGCGCATGTCAATAATGGAAGACAGTCCTATGGGCGGTGTTAGGCGGCAGTATTTGATTGTCTCAGGATGCGATACAACCCAACACACCTTGATCTCTCTATCACAACTATAACCATAGCTCTATTGCGAAACTACACATAGGAAAGGTTAACTCTTCAACAGTCAAGGTATGAGTTCAATGGCTAGATCTTCCCTGTTAGCCCACGGCGTCTCATGACAATACTTTAGTGCTTTACAAATGTCCGATCATATACCCCCTCCACCACCACCAGCTCCTCCATTACCGGCTTCTCTCCACAAGAGCCAGTCAACAGAGCCTCAATTGAAGCTTAAAGTGAAGAGCACACCAGAGGCTTGTTTTTACCAGCCTTCAAAACCGCCAGCACAGACAGATCTCTCCGAGCCACCCATAGGACCATACTTCGTATATGGAACATTGATGGATCCAAATATGCTAAGTGATATCCTCGGATTGGAAAAGGAGCCTAAGCTGCGACTTGCAAAAATCAAAGGCTACTCTCGCAAACTCTGGGGACAGTATCCTGCTATGCAAGAAGGACCGGGAGATGCAGAAGTTAATGGTAGCGTGTATCAAGTGCAGTCTATTGCCCACGCGAAGAGGCTCGCTGAATATGAGACAAATAGCTACAGAGTCATGCCATGCCATATCCATTATACAGATGGAAACAAACCGGCAGATGAGTTGGGCTCTATTTTTATGTATGTCGGCAACCCTCGAGATCTGTGCGACGGGGAATTTGATTTGGCGCAATGGCTTAAGCGGATGGGCCGATTTTCGGCCTCATAGATTAGCTTGCGTTCGAGGAGAAGCAAGACTTTCTCGTCAACGAACAGAATATTCTATACACATAGGCGTCTTGTAAACTCATTTCCATTGCTGTATTTCCTTCTTGGTATCATAGCCAGCAAGGCTCGGCATTTCTCACTAACGTATAGATTTAACACCACCCTTTCCATAGCAAGTGACCCCGATATCCTCTTCTAATCTCTCTGTACCGTTCATAAAATTACAAGTGACTTTGGGTCAAAGTCAAATTGTTCTGTGCTGGGAAGCACATTGTTGTCAGTCCAAGTCATCCAGCCCGTAGTGATCGCTATGTGTACCAGTGCCCAGGAATCGGATCTGTGACTTCATGGAGCTCCGTGCCAAAACTCAGATGCTCGACTATTTCATTCGGATTGCTCAGATTGATGTGCATCTTTTTCCAGGAGGCTGATGTTTTGACTACACCCCATCGCACAGGGCTCAGTGCAACCTCGCGTAGAAAAATCTCTCCATCCAGGATTGGACCATCTACAGTATGGGTCACATCGTCAGACAATCCCGGTTCGACTACCGAAACACTCCTATCCGCTAGTCCTAGTAATTTATGTCTTTCATCAAGGTCTGCTAGGTCGATTGTTGAATAAATGGCGTCCCCGCATTCTTCTACGACCACCAGCTGATCCCTTTGCCGATGACCTTTTTGAACTCTAGGCTTAACGTTATCTTCTGGGATTGGGACATGACAGGCCGCCGTGATGACTGCAGAGCTCGCTCCTGAAAGTGGCATTGAGGTCTTCACCTTTCGGTGTCTTAACAAGGTAGGGATAACGGGAAGGATGATGGTAGCTATGAGGAGCACCAATATTGTCGGAGTTGAGTATCCTACACCGACATAAGCGTCCTTGCTCAGCCCTGTACCTGAATCATCCGTATTATAACTCGATGGATCAGAAGACAGCTGGCCTAGTTCGTAATAGTCTATATGTGAAAGAGGTTAGGAGTCGGAGTAGCCAACACGAATATGAGATTCACTTACCCCCCTCCGCAACAAATACATAGATCGCATTAGAGACGAACCAGTGCATAAATGTGCTAACAACCATTAAGGGGATGCTGTAACGATATGGCAGCTGCAACCTGTATGTTGATCTCTGCTGACCCTTGGGTTGGGATACCCTAAGCGGTTTGAAAGCTCCACCGTACGAATTCCATTCCTTCTCAGTACAGAGATAAGTAAACATGTTGTTGTATATGAAGTAAGTGATTGATAGAAGAAGTTGCGGTAAATTGGCCATGAGAACAAAGTCGATAATCTTGCCCGGTGATGCTTCCGCGGTCAATAATATTCCGTTGCTGAGGCTTTTGGTAAAACTTGATCCCGTAATGGGGGTATTGATTTGAGCAGCAATAAATCCAGCAGAAAGTAGGAGAATGTTCAAGTACAGCACTCCATAGCTTCTCGTCCAGGTTGTACGCTGTATAGCGGATGTCCAATCTTGACGAACTGGTGGGGCTGTCATAGCAAATGCGCAACCAACCCCCTCGTACTCCTCAATGTCCCTATCAAGTAGACACCTGTCAACTGTGTTGTGGTCTGGAAATTGGATAAAAGACTCGATAGCATCGCCCAAGACTGCAAGAGGCTTCTCTTGGGGTAACATCAACAAGACGGCTACGGCAAGGAATCCCTTGACAGCAATTGAAACGACGACGATAAGAAGCAGTTGGTTAGAGATACCAACTTTGCAGTTCTGCGAGACTTCCTGAACCAAACAGTACTTGAGCGTGAGATCTCCTGCACCTTGGTTGGCAAAACCAGGCCAACTATCATCTGTATAATATGTGCCTATAGCTTTGAAGAATTCCAGTGTGTAAGACATAGGGACTTCTGCGGGTCGCCTCACCTTGGAACCAATGTAGTCTAGTCCTACGGCATAGCCACAGGTCTGGCTACATCTACCGGCTCGAATTTCGTCACGACTGGCACTCGTCTTGCAATCAGTGCCCGAGTACTTCGTCGAAAATATAGCACTATTGAAGAACAGATGAAGTGGGAAAGAACTGATAAAGAACAGTATCCAACAAACGAACTTGATCTTTGAGGTCCAAAAGACATTTCGCAGTGACTGAACACCAATTTTGAGGGCGCGATTGGCTTTGTGTGCCTTGTCAATCTCAGATCTGGTTGGGGAGCTAAGGATCTGCATAAAGAAATTGGACGAGGCAAGTATGCCTGTTGAGAAGGCGTTGAGCAGTAGATGCAGCCATGTGTTGAGAGATTTGCTTGTCTTGCAGTCGCCTTTGAAGAAAATGAATTGTGCACTGATGCCTCCAGGTTTTTGGCTGGTACCAACCGGCCGTTGAGTACCCCAAAAGACGAGTATTGAACCGAGTATAGTAATCAGAAAGACAGCGATGATGTTGAATATGGCAATAACGCGCCAACCGGTACCGAGCTTCTCGCATGGCATATTGAACTCCTAAGTGATTATGGTAGAGAGAGGTTTGGATACTTGCTCTGAAGTCTGTTGGCTGCGTATGTATAGACTGTGGGATCACAGTGACAATTACATGGTGCTACGTTCGTTAATGTCCATTTTTTTAACTTTCCACAAATACTACGCCATTATTGAAGACGTTCAGGTATGCGCCGTCCACCAGTAAGAACAAATGCATGGTGACAGTGTGATATAAGAGTTGTTTTGAGGTGGATTTTTTAATCGATAGTCTTACATGGCGTTGATCTTTCTGAATTAGTGCTGACACCCGTATTGTACTAAGCATGCGGCTGAATGTTTTGCAACAGTCGTGTTCACACTGAGCCTTGAAGGAGGCGCAACACAAAGTGACTAGACTAGTACAACGCCACCGTTGGATCGTGTGTTGGCATGCTGCGAATAGAACAAATTGGAAGAAGAATGCTACGATTTCTATATGTTGGACGGTATACGTTGTTCTGAAACTCGTATCTATGTTTAGATCGAATTAATCAACACTCATACGTTGTAATTGGAATATCGGGTACAGTGCTTTGAAGTCTGGAGCGATACTACACCTGCACAGAATCTACTGCATTATGCATCTCGAAACGTGATTATTGAAGAGAGGACAATAAAATATTTCGTAATTGAGAACTACTTGCCCCCCTTCAAAAGGACAGCCCTTCTTGGTATCGCCTTTATGCGTTTCAACTATAGCCACCCTTTCTATAATTTTACGCTACATACCGTACAATTTCAGGAAATTGGTTAAGGGGAGTAAATCTCTACAGCAGGGTATAGGTAGGTAACTTAACTATATGATAATTTGCCGAAGGGTTAAGCAAATTAATAACAGCCTCTCCTTAGCCTCTATATCTTTTATTATCTAGGCTAGATAATATCTAGAAGTGATAGATACAGTAAAGCCTGATAATATGCTTTAGTCGGTTTACTCCCCTCGACCAATTTCCTAAGATTATATAGTATCACTGTTGCGGAAAAAGTATGGACAAGCAATGTCAAAGAAAACGTTCATATTGAAGCTCTTCGGAATCGAACTGCCTGCAGTGTACTAGAGATAGATATAGCAGAGTGGCGAGCCACTCAGAGTGTTGAGTGCGTCACCAATGGTAATCTCTCGAGCATTGACTCCCATATTCAAAGGATCAGACTTGAGAGCGTCTCTGCTGGGAGGCATATTACCAATAGTTATGGTTCCTGCAATATCGTTGGCCTGCTTGGGGTGAAGCGCTTGCCAAATCCAGTAAACTCGATCCACCATAGAATGATGAAGGAAAAAGTTGGGGTCATTTGGTGAGGAGTACAGATCAGAGCTGTCACCACCCATTGTGTAATGGCCAGCTCCGTGTAAGCCTAGGAACCCATCTGGAAACCTTCCTTGAAATTCGGTCTGCATGATATCGATGTTACGTGAAGCAACGCCGAGTGTAACGTTGTGCAGGTTTGGGTAAGTCAACCACTGATCCACAGCGTAACGGGTGAGGTCACGACGGAGACAACGGGGGTTGTACTCGAGAGGTGTCGTGGTTGCTTCCATCCCGTCCATGCTGGGGGCAGGGGGGCCGAGATTGGCAACCGCACCAGCGAAGGGGCCGGATTTGATACAACCGCCCCCGTTGCCACTAGGTAGAAGAATGGTTCCTCTTCCACCAGATGATCCGTTATGTTTGAAGAATTCTCCGTCGCCGCCCATGCTGGTGTCTGAGCCATCAAATACCGGGTCAACAGCAAAGTCCCGAGTCTCGAACCAGTTCCAATACTATGATTGTTAGTGGGTCTGAGGGTTCCATCATTGGTAGCTGCATATGCACTCACAGGTTGAGTACCCTTGTAGCCGCATTCATCTTGAAGAGTCTTCTCGTATGCCCAAGTGAAGTATCGATGCCAGGTGAGGAAGTTACCCTGGGATTCTCGTTAGATAGACAACCTTTTCAAATCAACGAGATTTGTACATACTGTTCCGTGGATACTCCTAGTTTGGTTGATATGGACAGCTACAAAGTCGTCATATCTAGTGCGGGCACCGGGTGCGAAGGCTGGATCAGCTTTGGAAGGTTTCTCGCGTAGACACAGGACAGCCTTGATGTAGGCCTTCTTCTCCTTCTTAGATAGGGCTCTCCTTCAGTTTCCTCGTATTAGTTCAATGACTGACGCAAGACTGTCAGGAATAGGCTTACCAGTCGCGACGCACAGCTGCGTTGGACAGTGTGCATTTTTTAGCTGTGGATCGTTCGGTGGATTGAGCGAAGGTACTTTCAAGCGCATTTATTGCTTGTCGGTTAAGGTTCTGCATTAGTTCAACTGCAGATGCCTCAGCAGGTGCAGCCGCAACCAGCGACGAGGCGCCAAGAGCGATGGCGAGTGTCTGGAAACCGATATGCATAGCTGGGCTGTTGGATAAAGCTAGTTGACTTGAGAGTGCTTAACAATGGACAATTGAGTAAAGAATGGGAAGACGATACATTAAATAGCATTCATTTGGTAAAGAGGATCTGCAAGAGCCCTACAGACTCCCTGTCGCTGCCAAGTCGGAGTCATCTCTGCAAATAGCGTAGCGTCGAAATACGTCGTCCATTATTGGCGGAAGTCGGTGAAGCTCGGTGCCATACGCAAGGGTATTGACGTGGTATAGCAGACTGAGGAATAAGCCTCCTTCCCTAAAATGGACCAGTTCTTACGAGGTACAGGCCGACATCATGCTTTCCGGAGTTATGTCTTTGCTTGGCTACAAGGTACAGCTTTAGGCAAATATTGTCCTTCCTATTATTGCATGATAATAACCAGAGCCGCAGGTCAGAAGCAAAGATTTTCCAGTGTTGACAGTACCACCCCGTGTGAGCTTAGATTAGGTTTTATGCAGTCAGCTTACGAAGAGGCCAATCTCTAACTGGAAACCTCAATCTTTGATGTAACCCAATCAGACAGGCTCCTACTCCACTGGCAGACAATCTTCACCATGAGTGGTAGTGGATGCACAACGTGGACAGACGATACAGGGTCCTCAAGTGCACCCGAAAACTTGGCGGCTGAGAGAATACGGGACAAAATTTGAAAGTCAACTCATGACCATTTAATTGTTACACCCCAAGGTTTACAAAGTGTACGTTTCCGTTACCAAGTAGAGAAAGTGTGAATACCAGCTTGGCTACAGTTCATTTTGTCAGACTTGTAGGATGCAATTTCTAAGGCTAGGATTTATCTTATAAATCGGAACAGCTTGACAGGTTGAGAGTAAAATGATATGATGAGAAAACGTGATACGAAAGTCTGTAAAGACACTTCACGAGCCAACATGTCAGGGTACTTTGATATGAGGTGAAGCAAGTGGCTATCTTGTTGGGTCGTCTCCAACAGCGAACATACCAGAAGCCTCTCAAATAGATGTGAGCAATAACATAAGTCGTTTCGATCCCATGATCGTAGATTTTCCGAATAATCCAATACGGAGATGTGAGTGGTCAACGTTGGGGATATCCATGTGGTGAAATAGTCGCCTTTGTTCATTGGCGATGTGTTAAGATTTGAGCAAAGACATTTACGTTCGGGGCGCAAAATGAAAGAACTTCGAGGAAAAAAAGCTCATTTCCATGCGGGATATCACAACCAAGCACTGTGAAGGATATTGAAGATCTTAATGTTCGGCTAGCCAAGCTGTAGTATGTTTATGGTCACGTCATGTGATTGTGCACGTGATGCCCTTTACGTTCAACACTTTACAGCGATGACTGTCTGCGACTGCCATGGAAAGCATAAAATCACAAACAATGTTTCATCAGCTGAGATCTTTCAATCATAGCTTGGAATAATTACAAGCTGTCTACCTATCTAGCAGACACTGTCTAGTCTATTATTAGGCATTGACCTGTGTGAACAACTTCAATTCTACTAAACTAAGATTGCCTGCGGTATAAAAGTAGATAACCTGACTGCAACCTTAGTTACCTTGACTTATAACTTATCCAATATGAAGTTTCTTATCTGATTAACCCTAATCTATCTTTACGACAATATCACCCATAAGGTTCAACCCAACATAATCTGATAGAGGAAGACACAGCAATTGGTCTGTTTTTCCACAAATTGAATGTGACTTTCTGTATAGATATATGCAAAGATGACTCAACCATAAAGATTGTCATCTGTTTTATGAATTTAAAAGTTAAAGTTTGTTTATTTCGAGGTTAAAATTCACCTATATGGTCTCTACTTTCTCTTGCTCCAAGCCTTTGGTTTTTTCCACATCATCCCCAAAACACTCTGAGCTGTAATCAATACAACACACCAGTTATCTCACAAACACCAATCAAAACAATGGAGCCTGTCAAACAATCCGACTTGAAGGGTCTGGTAGACCGAGGGTCAATACTCATGCTCGACGTCACTATATGGGGCCTCAGCTTTGTTTGCGAAACGATTTGCCGCAATCCAAGCCATATCTCAACCAAGACAGGCAACATAACACTCCCAACTGAGATGTGGCTTGAAATCATTTCCCATGTCAAACTCGACACCGACGAGCATGTTTACAAAGCAGTCTACCCTGTTGATATCCAGGCTGCCTAAACAGACGATAGCAACCTAGAGCTCTCCTTGATCTGCAATAGCATTAAGATTGGGACACTCTGTGGCGATCTTGATTCTGAACATCGCGTCCACAAGTTCAACGAGTACCTCAACAATCCACTCGCAAAGGAAGAAGAAAGACACATGTGGCGACCCGAAACAACCCCGCCATTTAAAATATTGGACGCCACCAAAGATCCCATCTATTCAATTCCTCTCCATCACTTGGAGACAGATATCGAATTTCTTTTCCATGAAATTCAGGTACCAGACATCATTTCCAGATTGGAAACTGGTGAATGTCGTTTCTGCAATTCGAAAGGAGTATACCAACAGTATGAAGCATCGTTTGTAGTGAGCTTCTTGTTTTTTACCTTCTTGCCAATTCGCCATTCCGACTGCTATTTTGATGTGCTTTGCCCACTATGCATTGGATTGGACTACGCAGAGATGTGCTTCTATGAGAGGTGCTCTTGTCTGAGGACTGAGAAAATAATGCCGGACGAGGAATACTACAATCGTGTCAAAAAAAGATTCAAAGAGCTTGGCTACGCTCTGCTTTGATGCACAGAACGCTCGCCCTGGGAGTGAGCGATGATGTTAATCTGGAAAAGTTGTCAGAAGATATGTATGACTCGGGTGTTTCTAGGATCCCCATTAAAGAATAAAGTAATTCTCAATGATTTGTAATCTCAAATTTGATCTTGTTATTTGAAAGTCGAGTTTCCACTCATTAGTGAAGCCGGAGTTAGGTGTTAAGCTTGTTAATTCCTACTTCTGCCCCGTCGCAGATGGGACCTGTATCCGCCATGCTAGAGCCACAACGTTAATGATGCAGCCAATCATCTTATACATCACTATATATAAGTAAAACTCAATCTACAGTGCTGACAAATTGTAGGTGGCATCTCGGATGAATTTTCGTATATATACAGAATAATACAACATCTTCAGATAATTTCATATCATCCATCCCTCCATGTCCTTCCCCTTCATATTTTATCTCCAAGCACTCGTTTAATCACGGCCTCCAGTTGAGTTAGTCAACCTTCACCTTTCTTCTTGCATTGACAATTTTCAGCTAACACCTCATAGCCAAACATGTCTCCTCTCATTACAGACAAGCCACTTCTTGGCCCTCTACTCGGCCTCAACGCCTGGACCTTTGCCATGGAAGCACTGCTCTACATCCGTAGAACCCCAGCACTTTCCAAGTACAACGTCAGCTTCGACCCTGCTATTGTCAAAAAAGAAAAGGCCGAAAAACTACCTCCTTACGTACAGTGGCCAGCAGACAACTTCAACAACTTACTCGAGCAACCGACCCAGTTTTATGCCGTACTGCTTGGGTTGACCTTCTTGGGCGTCAAGGACAAGATTACTGTCCGTATGGCATGGGGATATGTCGGTCTCAGATTCCTTCACAGCATGATCCATGTAACGACCAACAATGTGCTATTGCGCTTCCCAGCCTTTGCAGCTAGTTCAGTTGTGCTTTTGGGATTGACGGCCAAGGCGGCCTGGGAGCTTCTCTTCTAGGTTTAATGCTTGAGTATTACCTTGAACGTGGTGATATGCATAGGAATGGAAAGTACGCAGTTCACGGATGCGATACATTATTGACTGAATGCATGCATTGGGATGTTCCTCATGTCTAGAGAATCGGTATTAGCCGTTGATGGAAGAATATACCTAGATAGCGCATTGACCTCTAAATGTCATAGAACGACTGCCAACGTGTCTTGCACTGCTATTATCACACCCACTATCAACGCTAATGATGCACTTCTTCGTTAGCTCCTTTCAGCCCTCAGCTCTTTTCGACGTCATAGGTTGAAGTTTCACGGACTTACATGGAACCGAAGATATGTCTCACTTTGTCTCAACAAAACTTGATATCTGCTACTTCGATTTCCCCTCACTTGTCAGCCTCATTCAACATTTCAGTTCTTCAAATATTTCTTTGCAAAGGATCATCATGGCCGCCTCTGTCGAGATCAACGACACATGTTTCTGCCAAGAACATTTTGCAGAAGTTGTATGTATACCTTCTTTCTTCCAAATAGGATCATTATACTGAATTTATAACCAGTGTGAAGAATGCAACGTAGACTTCCGTGAGGAAAACGATGCCTTTTATGGGGTACGTCTCAAGAACACCAATATCCTGAAAAGACGTGCATCTGACGAGATGTATTACACAGTTCGATTCACGGGACCGTGATGCCCTCACATGCCCTCCTGCTAGTGTAAATAACGATGGCGTGGTTGTATGCAATGAGCACGATAGCGCAAGTGAGTTACAGACATGGTGTATAGAGAGAACAACTTTCTGACTATACTATTTAGCCTGCGGTCAGTGTTTCAACTGGAAAAGGCAGATCGCCAGGAAGTCTAGAGACGCCGCAAAGCGCTAGTCGAGATTAGTGATTCCACTGTTTTACTTCGGCTTGACATCGCGTCTCCTAGACAATGATGTACACAGATTAGAAGTAAATAGCACATAAATACATCGAAAGATGCTATAACTAGGATCCTTTATTGGAAAGTAATATCGGTTCAATATATTAAAAATCATTTGAAGAGGGTTATCTCGAGTTACATTATTGTAGTTGGTGAATATGGAAACATATTTGTTGAATAGCCAAGAATGAAACTGAATACATGATCGCGTGTACCTTACAAAGGACTACCAAGAACCATCAGACGCACCTTACAATATTTTCTCTCAGTCGAGAAAAACAGTATTTTATGAAGCCGCCGAAATAAATATCCTCATGAACGCCCGCTCGTTCCTGAACGGTTGGTGCTCGTTCTATCGATCAATGTCTTGTACCAGCGATGATCCGTAAAGAGGCTCTTCATCTCTTGCCCTTGCGCATATGCTGCAGCCGTCTTCCCATTCGCACACTTTGCCTTTGGATCCGCACCATTCTCAAGTAAAAGTTTCACCAGTGGAATGTTCCCGCGTAACGTCGCAAAGGCCAGTTCTGTTTTACCAGCGGTGTTCAATCTGTCAGGACTCGCCCCGCGCCTCATTAACAGAGCGACAAGATCATGGTCGTCATTCACACATGCCAGATGTAGCGGTGTGTTCCTCTTAGCATCGCGTTCATCTGGGTCGGCGCCGTGTTCAAGCAAAATTGTTGCAATCGGGACGCTTCTGATAGCCGCGGCTAGACATAGCGCCGGTTCGCCTCTGGCCCCAACAAGAGCTTCATTCTGAACGAGGAGCTTGACTAGTTCGACATCGCCAGCCGATGTGGCTTGACAAAGAGCACTCGGCCTGTTGTCACTGCCCCCAACATTACCCGAGACTCTGCCTTTTTGGAGAAGTAGTCTTGCGCAAGCACGGTGTCCATTATGTACCGCGTACCACAGTGCTGTTAGTCCATCCGAGTCTCGTGCTTCGGGATGTATCCTGGCGCTAGACAGTATAACTTTGACGATATGTTCTTGACCTGCCTCAGCTGCGTAAGAAAGCGGCGTCCGACCATTCTTATCAGCCAAGAAGCCAGATGTGTCTCTTCTGGTCATGAGTTGAGTGACCAGACTCTCATGTCCACCTCTCGCAGCAATGCAAACTGCTAATCGGGCATCATCGCTTGCGACTTCTGACAACACTCCGACGTTGTTGGCTAACATGAACCATACTGCCCCCGTGTCTCCATTCAATGCAGCTTCTGATAGTGAAGAATGGGTTTGAGGACTATAGTCTCTCCTATTCATAGCTTCATCTGCCCCTCCGGGCCTTCGGTCTCTTCGGGATATTGTTGGTGCATGCAACCTGACGCACAGTGGTCTTGCAGGATATTGCGTAAGACTGAAGGTATCCAGGTTGATCCACTGAAACTCGCTGCTCATGCACCGATCAAAATGCTCCATTGTCAAATACAAGTCCCGCAAATGAATTGCTATCAGACTGTCCCGCCTCCCGATAGTTGTGCAGAAAAGAACACAAAGTCCTCGTCCCGACGCGTCTCGGGGGATGAACGAGACATCCATATGAACACCTTTGTTTGTTATTGTAAAAGGGCTGTTGTAGGGTGCAAATGGGTTCCAAGGTATAATGTCCCTTGAGTGCTTGAATGCAGCAGGCGTCGGAGCAAGCAAACCACCTCTTGCACCGGAGAACCTCCAAGCAAATAGACTGTGATCATCAGAAACTCGCATGATTTCTTCCTGCAGTCTATAAAAAGCCTTTTCACCCTCGCCATAAAGGAGCGGCATATTAATTCCGAATAAACCCATCAAAGAGTATGCGCTGTCTTCTTTCCGCGTCGTCACTCTATCAGCAGCCCAAGACATCCGTTGCGCAATGCTTGTAGTATCCAACTCGACGGTGTTGCAGAGAATAGATTTTGGGATACTTGTTCTTTCCGACAAGACACTTACGAGGGATGTCTTTGTGCCCAGCTCCTGCCAGTGTTGATCGAAGAAGATGATTTCGTGAGGCGCGATGAGTTCTTGAAGAGTCCATCCTCTGGTAAACCACCTGCTGTCGGGTATTTGAACAACTGCAGAAACGTCTGCGAGGTATACGTAACAAATGTTGGCCTCTTGATAGTAACGGTACATGGAATTGATAGCTTCCGAGAGCTCTGCGCTACTTGCCTTGTCTATACAGCAGGTGTCATCCCAGATGTAATCGAAGCCGTTTTCCTTTGCTACATGGCAGCAATTTTTGAGTTTCGCGTATCCTTTCTTCAAATTTGCGCTTTCTTGTCCGATATCGTGGAATAAGACTTCTTCTTGCTCCCACGTGTGGGAAAGAATCGCGTAATCTGGTACAACATCGTCGGTGAAAAACTCAAGTTGTAGGTTGTTAGTGTTGACAAGACGCATGACTGGAGGTCTTGAATGACATGTGTTGTAACCTATGTATGATGAGGCTTATTTTCCTCTATACTGTTTGCGACCTTGCTTACGTGAGAGGTTTCCCCGCCCTTCAACACTTGATCTGGATAGGCCGGATAAACGATGATAACAATGATCGAGTAACACTGAGGCACAGTGTTTCAGATCCTTGTGACCATGTTGGTATGATGTTCGACAGTTTCTATGAGATTCGTCGTTGGATGTTAGTGATCTTTGTCTTTAACTTCAATTGCACTTCGCTCTTGTGGACAAACCGGTGTCCCATTCAGTATCTACTATTGGATTACACACTTGCTGTGCTACTGAAGCAAGATTAAACTACCCGGCATAATTACTTCATTCGAGTGGTTGCTTGAGAAAGAGAGAAGACATGGAGACTAAATCGCTCACTCTTATCTATCATGCTTAGATATGGCTATCCCGCTGCAATATAACATACAGTAGTGGAGCGTGCTGCTGTTAGATACGTTGACGGGGCGCACTCAGGGCCAGTCTTTGTCCATACTCTTTGATGGAATATTTAACTCTCCTGTTCACGTACCTCAGATTTAACAACTGATAATACCCTTACATCTATGCTTAACGACCTCGTAACTGCGGTGTGACGTCAAAACTTGCAGCATCTATAAAGAACGATTCATATTACTTAATACTACTCATTCTAGCTAATCGGAAAGAAGGAGGCAATACAGAGTTACAAACAGTAAGATGCCCACCTGACTGCATCTGGAGTGAACAAGGGCAGATGCACAATCATAAGCAATAATGAGAGCTCAGCGGGACAATCTTCAAATTTACAATATTGCAATAAATGGCAGTATGTGGATTGTAATTATGCTGTAGTAAATATCAAGGGTAAAGATACGCCACTAGGAGACGAGGTTGGTGGGACAAGAATCCGTGCATATGCTTAATGCCAAAGTAGTATTGATCGGTGTTCAGTACACCTGGGCAGTCTAGGGGGGGACAGAAGATAAGTTACGTGAATATCCACTTTCACCATAGTAAACGGGATCTTCATGTAACTTGTTTTCTGTCCCCCCCTAAATTGCCCAGTTGTACTGAAGTTCTTCCTTCCATAATGTAGCAATCTGTGAAGTAACGTTGGTGGAGCTGCATGGACGGTGTAATGCGACAGTGGCAATCGCCAAAGGCTACAGGTTGCCAGCACTCATCTTCTCCACATTCATACTCAGAAGTAATACTCAATAATCCTATCATCATTACTTTTACAGATCTGCAAAGTCTACTGCTCATACCAGAGCTTTCAAGGCGGAGTTATCTCAACAAGTTGTCAGGTCATGCAAAGATCCCATAGGAAGCGTATGCTAGTACGGGCCGAAGATTACTGCCAGTGATCGTCATCAAGTTGACACCTACTCGGCAGGTCCAAGTAGTAGGATTTTAAGATGCGGGGACATGGGTATCTCCTTTCTGCACGCTTTGATACAAGGCGACGATCTCTTGGCGTTGCCTCGCTCATCGGCAAATCGTATTGATGCAGATCTTGTCAGCCAAGTGAACAAAGTCGACGTATCGGTGAAGTGGGGACACAGCGATAGAACAGCAAGTTAAGCTAGTAAATATGCATGGCCACAGATACCCTGATCCGTTCATCGGTGAGAGATGCTGACTTGGTGATACCTCTGAGCGTAGGTAACAGGCCGGTCAGCTTACCATAAGCGAAGCGGAGATGTATCGGAAGTGTTGGGCTCTGATTGACTTGACTCTGTCCGATTGTCATTCCCCTCAATATCTGTGATAATCGAATGTATTTCTTCTTTCATATGAAACATTGTGCGACGATTATATCAAAATGACTTGCGAGATTAGCGCAGCTGATTGGTTCGCACCCACCTACTATCATATGTTCTTTGCTCACGTCAGCCGGCGTAGAAGTTGAATCGCATTGCCGACAGGTGAAGGATTCAGATCTGCAATGCTGAATCGGATTTGGGCCAATTGGCAATCAGAGCGACTTCCGCAAAAGATCCTTTTCGCTGCAGCCCCCAAGACATGACGTGGTTGCTGACTTTCTGAGGCCATGCCGAGATCCGTACCTGTTCTCTCGCACCCTGGCTCTTACTTCTAGAAATCAGGTGAGGGCATGAAGTATCTACTTGCGTGTGGAGGGGCGAGTATGTACTTTGCGGAGAGATTCAGCTGACAGGATCGACATTGCTGACGCTTAATTGCCGAACCGCCATGGCGCTTACATTGTTTCCGATTGGTCGCCTCGGACTGAATAGGCTTAAACAGCCTTACGGATGGGAACGTTGTACGAAGAGAAGTCCTAGTGACTAATTGAGCTACTGATTCGAGACAATGACATCACGGAGATGAAAGATGAATCGAATGAGATGCCGAATGAGGTTGATGTATTTTCCAGCTGTCGAAAATGGCAACGACAATGGCTGCTAGGAACTCGACATGGCTGCGATCAAAAGATATTGACCATGACCGGGTATATAAGAAGTAGGAATCCCCAGACAAATCAGTTTCTAAATCATCACACTCGACTTCTTCTTCATACACTCCAACAAGCAACACATACTACAACATCAAGATGAAGACTACCGGACTCTTGACCATCCTTTTCACCTCCATGGCTGCAACTGCCATTGCCAGTCCTAACGCCCTGCCTATGGGTGTCGAGGTTGTTGAACGCGACGGCAAGACCATTGTTCGCGAAGTGGTAATACTCCCCAACCATATCACTGGACGAATCTCAGATACTAACGTTCTATTGTAGCCACATGCACTCTTGAGTCGCGGTCTTGAACCCCGATGCCGAGAATGTGTCGGCCAAGGTGGTTCGTGCACCATTGGTGATGGCAGCTGCTATGCTGAGGACCCCCCACGTAAGTACATGCCTGTTGTTGATGACTTTGAGTGACTTACTGACATATTCACAGTGTACTGCACATGGTGCGGTGACAAGTGCGGATCTCGCTGTGTTCGCCAGGGACAGACTTGCCAGCAGACGTGCGTGTAAGACTTGACAATGACAACCCGATACCTTAGAAGCATGAGGTAGCAGATCAAGTTCAATCGCTATGGATACGCTATTTTTACCATTCAGACAATCGCTATATATACAACTCAATTAAATATGAACGTAAATGAATATTTTCACCACTGAATGTGTGAAATCTTTGCTTAAAACCAAATTCATGTTGGTGTGATGTTGTTTGTTGCTTGTTTTAGTCACGACTATGTAGTAATTGAGAACAAGGCCAGTGTTCGATGGGTTGAATTGTTGAGGAAACCAAGCAACTAAATCATACTTGAGAACATACACGACAAACATTGAGTAGCTCAAAAAGTGAAAAGTAACCCAAGCAGGTCATCTGCGTTCCTGGCAGACGCCATTGGAGATTTTCTCGTTGTCGGTTGTTGTAAGACGTCCACCACAACAGCTACCCGGTAGCACCTTGACATTGCTGAAGTGTCAAGATTCACGCAACCATCACCTGTGGAGGCACTAGCTGTGTCCTACAGGGGGAGAGTTAGTGTCTTTGCCCAAGTTCAGGGGAAATCATAAGCGAGATGAATCTATTGGTCACGTATCCACTTGAATCAACAATCGTCAAAACAACATTATTCACGGTCATCAAAAGCACAACAACTTGGTAACTGCAAAAACAATGACCCTTGATTTCCAGGTAGAAAGTTGGATCCAGAAAATAGATCCCTCCTCAAACCGTACAGCACGAATGGAAGAGGCCGCAAAGCAGGAGCCTTTTCTCAAGCGTCGACGCCTCAACACTCTAAGATCGGACGCGTCGCGGAGTGAAAAGAGCATGGACTATGAAAGAAGTCTCAGGTCCTCGAAACGCGCTCCAAGTGACGATTACGAAACACCGCGCCCGGCGAGGCGAACGAGAACACCCAGAAGTGAATCTGGTACCTCGTTGCCTTTTACGCAGTCAGGCGCCTCACAGCAATCCGAGCTATCTTCACCTACCAAGCAACTGCGCGCCCTTCAACTTCACAGTAAAGGTGTCGTCGCCAAGCAACTAAGTGCCTTTCACGATAAACCTGCTGCATTAGAAGTTCTCCTCGACAAAATCGATCTGGTCTCTTCAGGAATTGGAATCCTGCCAGCATCTCACGTTGCACTGTTCAGTCATCTCGACAGGGACACTTATAGCGACTTCAAATGGACGCAACACCCAGTTCTCAGCAAATTCCTCTTTTCAAATGATCGCGATGAGATTGGCCATACACCTTCCCCCGAGACCGTCCAGTGGATTCTTCACGAGGCAGCTTTTTGCGATAACAAAGGCTGCTCCAAAACGGATTGGAACACCGAAGTCCACCATCGCGTCCTCACAGCCGCGCTGAGGCCGCAGCAGGGTCCGCGAAGAGATCAACTTCTCGACTTTCGACTTAGTAAAAACGCCTCCATAATCAACGAGTATCATGTCACGTCAGCATCTACGACAGTTGACTTTTGCATGTATATCGACCCCAAACAAGACAAAAGGACCAAGACTGTCGAGACTATCGAGACTATCAGGGAAATCCTTCCGATGGGCATGTTCAACCACGCAAACTTTAGCCCGCTCTCGGATAACCCCATCGCTGTCAGTATCGAGACCAAAGGGACTGGCGAAGGCTGGGAGAACGCCAAGCTCCAGATGGAAGTTTGGATGTCAGCTCATTGGCAGTTTCTTCGACAACTCCTTGAAATGCGACAGGATGCATCAACGAAGTTGTCTGTGTTGAGATCAAGAGCTGGTGAGATGAGTTTTTGCTCGGATAAGATCTGGGATCTACCAGAATTTATACCGGGAATTATCATACAAGGTCACGATTGGCATCTGGTTATCACGACTGCAGAGGGAGAAAAGACAATGTTCTGGCAAAAGAAGACGCTTGGAGACACATCGAGCTCAAAGGGGATTTATCAGATTATCTACAACTTGCAGCTATTACGGCAGTGGGCTCAAGAGGAATATTGGAAGTGGTTCAAGGACCTCTTGCTCGAGTGGCCACGGTCCAACGGAGAATTGGTCTTTTAAATAATATTTGTAATAGACCCATATTTCTCTAAGTTGTGCGTTGCTGGTTGCCGTCATCACGCCGCTAATCAGGATCAGGCTGCTGCATCTCGAAATCTTTTGCAAGTGTGTTGCTATAAATCCAGATATCGAACCTTCTAGAATAAAAATACAGAGTAAATCTATTTAGCATCAGGAATCTGAAGAATCACACGTTTATACCGTCTGATCGGATATGACCCCTTGTTGTTAGTAACTTGAAGAATGATATGCCACTCCTTGTCCACCGAACTGGGCTGCTCTTGTACCCAGTTGCCAAGCGCTGTCGAGATTCTAACAACCGGACCAAGAGTAACATTACTGAAACCTGCTTCATTGACTGTGAGCGTGCCGTTTGTACCAGATGGCGGCGACAATGCTTCGATCTTGAAGAAATTTGCATTAAGACTTGTCAAAAAGGGTAGTGCGCATTCGGCATAGGAATACCACTCAAAGGTAAGCCCGGATGTATCATCGCTATCGATGTTGTATGTCTTGCTGGCATCCAATATCATGGTGCCGTTGAGACTAACGTCGAATCGCAATGGCTCAGAATCTGTGGAGCCGTTGATGGAGATTTTCGGAGGATGAGCACCGTCTTCGAATTTGTCGACGATAGTCCACTGAATGCGCGCGGCAAAGTCATCCTGATAAGCATCGCGCCAACGCCAGATAGTGGCATACTGGCTCCTCCAGCTATCGCCATTGTTGTTGATCAAAGTGTCAGCCGAAGTTCCATACTCGTTGATTTCGGAATCTTCAGTAACACGGGCATATCGACCTCCCCATCCTCCATATTCAGGTCGTCCCGGGATATTAAGACCATTCTGGATCGTCCAGATGAAGCTGGGGCTATCGCCTTCCATCGTGTAAATAATCTTGGGATATTCAGATCCGAGCGGCCCAATACGAATGTTGGGAGTCAGCCAGTCGTCGAGAACCTTAGTTCTGTTGGCAGCATTGTTATCACCAGTGGAGATACCAGTCCATGTTCCGAGACTATACTCGCGATAGCCATGAACGTTGACGATGTAGAAGACGTCTGGCCACTTGACTCGGATGTATGCACCAGCATCATCTTGGTCTGAGATAGCGTAGACTCGAAGACGAGAGCGAAGTTGAGATGCGACGCGCTTTGTTTCCGTCTTGTCGATATGTTGCAGGGCCTGGGCTAGTGTGTTGGCTCCTCCCCAGAGACTAAGGTAGAGTGGTTCTTTAGATTCCCGCAGCGCCTTGACTAAGTTCTGGGCACCTTCACTGAGAGGTTGCTTGAGGGCAGCTCTGCCATATGACTAAATCTGTCAAATTTAATTCCTTGGTGGGACGAGGGTTACTGACAATGGGACCGGATGATATCTTGCTGATTAGATCCCTTGGATGAGGGTAAGGATTGTCGGGGTGAACATGCTGGTTGAGCTTCTCTACAACCTTGCCATAGACGTCAATAACCCTCTTGATCTCCCCAGGATGTGTCGCGTTCCTGAGAGACCATGATGTTACTGCCACAATTCCTCTGGTGTCAAATTCATTGGAGTAGAGCAGGTATCGGATCAAAGACATCGTATCATCAGGCTCGTTGAGGATGTCGGTGAGGATAAAAGTCCGCACTCGGTTGACCTTTGGTAGTGTCGTGAGATCAGTGGTAGACCCATGCGGTCCTGGGATGGCAGCGACCAAGCAGGCTTGGAGCCATAGTAGGGCAGAAACCAACTGGAAGATAGACAGTTCCATTATGCTACTGTCACGATACCATCAGGTACCCCCCCTCGGTGCGTGATTATGGGAACACCGGATTTATAGGCATGGTCTGAACTGGTTCCTGCATCGGTCTTTGCGGGGTGTGATCGTCCATACCTAACCCGACAATACCTCGGCCAGTGTGGCTGGTATATGGGGTAAACATGGAGTAAAAGCAGGAAAGTAGATTAAACATGGGGAAATTGATCCATTTGTCGGTGATGTATGTCGCAGTCGAAGTGGCTCTGGGAACACTAGCTTCCCCCGCATTCGGAACCGTGTATGATTTGCTACAACTCCGGAACTGTTAGTGATTCGTTGTATTTTCCAGGGCAATGTCCTCGATTGACTCGATGGACATCTCGAATGGCTGGTCTCTGGTGACAGGTTAGTTGCTACCCAGTAGCTAATATCAATCGTTAAAGGTTTGTATCACTGGCGTTGGGATGTAGGATACCGGGCTTGGCTGCGTCTTAATCCCAGACTAGATAGTAAGCTTTCATTTAATACGCATTTGACCAAAAATGGAGACAAAGTATCTTGTGTCTAGGTGGTACTAAAAACTCCCAAGTGTGCTCTCCATCATAAGTTTAGAAAACAACAACTTGCTCAATAGTGTAAACACCAACATGCAAATACCGTTCTGCTTTACTCCAAAGATGTCGCTCATGCCAACAACAGACGTTCAGTCATGTGTACCATCATGTCTTGATAGCCTTGTTTATCCATGTCAAAATCACAGGTTATCCAGATGTATTAGTAAGGGTCGTTGCTCGCTTTGCATAAGAAACACACCTTCAGTAAGCTAGTTGCAGATCAATTACCACAACCAGTCTTAATGGGCGCACAGGTGCGTCGCGATCTCGTCAATTATTTCGTCTTTCAATATGGCCTTGTTGTCGCTGTCATGATTGCTTTCCTCAATGGCCTCAACTCTCTCAGTCAATCCCTCCAGGTTCTCGTCGAGCTCAAGCACTGTGCCATCAACCGACTCTAGTTTCATGCTGGTATGGTGGGTTTCGCCTTGTAACTGCTCGACGTCGGATTCCACGGCCTCAAGTCGCTTCTTTAGTTGTGCATTATCGGATAGCGTCAAGGAATATGCAATCCGTAGTTCTTTGAGCTCGGCCAGGACAGAACCTATCAAATGCGTTGATGACGCTTGGCTGTTCTGTCGTAGTCGTTTCTTTGGGTTGGGCAGAGCTGATTGAGACCGATCGTCGTTATTGTCGTTGTCATAAAGTGGTGGCGGGGCATTGTTCTGGTGACCAGAGAGTTGAATTGTCTTCCCTCCTACACCACAAAGCATGCTAGTGAGGTGGTAGGGAAGCGGCTGTAAATGACCACGGTCGACGGCCTCGCTGATAGCGCGCAACACCGACAACGGTATCTTGGAAGCCGCGACATATACGCCACAGGACGTTACCCCGAGAGCATACGTATAGCATCAAGCACTTTGCCTGATTGTACTCGAATCGGTGCAAGGGGCGCATTCGCGGATGTCGGGGCGATGATGACGAGATTTCGTCCCGGTTTTAGCCTGAAGCCAAGCCGGACAGTCGTACAGTTGAGCTTCTTACGCACTGAACTTGGGATTGTCGGATCGAAGGTGTATATGAGTGAGTCGAGAGAGGAAGGGTCGATGATAATACATATTTGCGACAGACTGACAAAGCCCTTGAGATATATCGGAACGTATATCTTGAAGAGAGCGCTTCGCGTTTCGGCACAAAACTGCATGTCGAAAGTAATGCTGTGACTGGGCGGGTCGGGTTCGGCGATATGGTGCTGCTTCTGGTTTACTTCCCATTCGATGGCGGCAGGGATGCATGGCTCGACGTTCTGAGGTGAGGGAGACGACATTTCGGCAGCCAGTGGCTGTTACTAAAACTGTAAGCAAAGAGTACCAGGTTTGCTGACAGGCAACTTGTTTAGACTCCAGAGAATCTGCAGGCCCGAACAAGCCCCTTCCGCAGGTCCCGGTCCTTCTAAGAAAGGAGGCAAAGCGCTCATTTGGTAGGTAGAATTCGGAATTTTATTGACCTGCGGCGCGAGTTGCCGGCTCTTTAGGTGCGCTGCTGCTAGGGGTCGAGGAATGAGGAGTGACGACGTTAGCGAGGGGGAAGGTGTTCGCGGCTATCGTCTCATCTGTCGGCGATAGCGTTCGTGTCAGCGCAGAAGATATGGCGTTGTTGTGTCATTTCTCGTGATGCTGTGTGTGGTATTGTGTTGTTGGTTTGGAGAAGTTGAAATGGCAATCCGAGATGGAGAATGACGAAGTGTGGGGTACTTTGGGCCGGTGAATCCTCAAGGCACCCACCAGCCAATCAGTGGGTCCAACTCTATGAAGGTTTGATTTGACATAAACCTTTCCTGATTGGCTGCAGGGTATAATGCTGACTAAGCACACAACTCTGTAGGACTGGACACGCCCTTAGGTTATTTTCTCATCAAAATGCCACTTTTCCCATTTTCCATGTCAAGCAATCATGTATTTAAATGTACTTCTACTTCCCATAAGCTGAGGAGATGGCACTGGAGGATATGGATATCATCTTGGGGGGTGTCAAACATTCTGACATGTCCGGACATCTCTGTGTCTCATGTTATACGCAAGGGTGTTCTATTCACAACCATGAAAAAACTAGCCATGTTTCAATGCCTTAAAATTACAAATGCGTTGGATATACCCCTCCCCAGTTCTTCAGTCAAACATGACTATCATCTAACAAATTCGTCTGTTAAAATAACGGCAGGTCGATACGCGTTTCCCAGTCCAAGTTCTCTTTCTTCAACTCAATCCTATCAATACAAGTTCCAAAAACCTTATCCCACAACAGAGTTTGTTTTCCGTAATTGCCGCTTGTCTTCCAACCCTTGCGATGGTGAAGATCATGATCTTCAATGAGAAGCTCAGCATCAAACATGCGCAGAAGCCAGGTGAGTGTACTAGGAGGTGAAGTATTTATGCGTAGGCCACTATGACCAGACAACTCGGTAAACATGACATATTGATGGCATATCCACCACTCATAGAAGCCCATTGGAAATCCAAGAAACTTCAGAGAGAAGTAGGTCGCAAGCGGGATGACAGCGATATCGAAAATCTCCTGTTCGAAGTCGGCGTATAGTGTCAGGAGTGGGTTCGGGTGCTTGGTCAAGTGATGGGTGCGGTGAAATTTCCACAGACTGCCAACCTCATGCATAAGTCTGTGGTACCAGTAGAACCAAAAGTCTAGCACGATACCATAGAGACCAATCTCCAATGGTAGCCACAGCCAATTCATACTCGAAGGCGATTGATAGGTACGGTAGCTAAGGAATACCGTAAAGACTGGGCGGAAGCTTGAGGTAGCGATGAGACTCTTCATGACTTTTGTAACTCCGACATCGGGTACTCCATCCCTAGCATGTACATCGCCGTCCAAAAATCCCGTTATATGTCCGACTCGGCGCAAAGCATGGAGTTGGTGAACGGCGGCCACCTTGAAAGCAAGGCTATAGAACAAGAAGGCTTGCATTGGCGTGAGATTGTGACCAGTAAGTTTCACAATCAGGTGATGTATGGCGATCGGAACGAGCGAATGTACAAGAACCCAGCGATGCAACTGCCACTCTGGCGTGTAGGGCACTTTGTCTCCTTTCTGATGAACAGGCACCTTCTTATCCAAGGAGACGGGGTGAATGCCCAAGTATTCGAAGAACCAGTGCGATGTTGTCCAATTTTTTCGATCGGCAAGACGCCAGGTGGATTTCATAGAGTCTTTCGGATTGGCTCTTAGGGTCGAGGTTCTGATGGAGCTTGGCTTGAGGCGTGAGGAGCTAGGCTCACACACAGTGGTTGTGGATCGAGAAGCCATGTCGCTCGAGTCGGATTGTTCAGGTTCAAAGAATCTGAATGTTTCGCAGAACAAGATGGGCAAAGACTTGATATAGTTATTCTTGTGACATGCCCTTGTCAAATGAATATATAACCCTGTTCGTCTGGCTACTAGCCTTTATATGTATTGTAAACTCCGTTTCCATGATCAGCTAGCGAAAACTTACCGAGGCACTTGTGATATTTCTGGCATATGTCAAATCATGATAATGACCCTAATTCGTGATAGTTTGCGATGGTGGAGGGGCTCCAGATTCCAAATACGGCCAGATGTTGCATTCGTCATATCATACAATATGAAAATCTCAGCGATCTTTCTATCATTAGATGTAATTGCCTCGGCAAGATGTTCAACGTCATCATCTCCACCTGAGTTCAATACAGTGATTAGTCCTTGTATCCATTAGACGATATTTAAACCAACAAGATCACTTGCATGATTGGATACACTTAGAGACAAGCGTGGAGAGACCCTTTTTACCACTACCGAGCACGATTAGCTCACATCGCAAGCTAAACTAAACTTGTACCCTGCTTCCGAAAATCGTGACAGGCCTTAACAGTCACGAGTCAGTGTGAAGACACATGAAGACTTGCAATCAGGAAAATAGACAAATGTGATTTTCTTTTATCCTTTCATCCGTGCCAGGTGGTATCGTGCAACACTTGCAAATCACCATGTGATAGAAACAGACGGTTCTTCGTTTATTGGTATTGCACAGCGCAGCACCTTTTCACACCAGACCAGATACCAAGAGCAATAAGACGGTCGAGCTGCTCATGATTGTGACAAAAGTACTTGAGCTCTGCATCAACAACTTTGTTGCACCCGACTCACTATTCAAGCCGCTATGGCCATCAGATTCTGAGGGCAGTGTATAGTCCGGCGGAGGAGTCTCATATGTAGCCTCGAACACCAGACCGTCTTTGTTTGTCTCGTTTATGCGTGTACTGTTTTCGCGCACAAGGCTGCCTTCAAAGGAAAGACTGAAGGACAGGTCAAGTCTCCAATCATTCAACTCGTCGTCATTCATCAAATAATAAAAGTAACCGAGTTCAAATGGATCGTCAATCGAATAATCTTGAGTGCCTTGTTTGGCGCCGTCTCCGCAATTTGCCTGTCGTAGATTCATCCAGGGCCTTGCAGCATCGAGACTTGATTGAAGAGTGAAGGTCATCTTTGAGGCGCCGATGCCCTTCATTTCAGCCACGGCACCAGGCTTCAGCCAAACTGTAGGCGTCGTCGTGTTGATATGATCGTTGTGGGATACATTACTGCGTTGAAGTGGTTTATACTCCTGGGTTGCAAGGTCTGAGTTCCAAGCACATACATCGCTGAAGGTTATGTACTGGCTCGAGGCGGGCTCAGGCCTACTGGTATCCTGATCGAAGTTAAGCGGTGGTGGTTTCGTCTTGTAGACGGCACGGGCAGAGATACTGTCAATGTCAGAATTGGTAATCTTGGTCGACCAGTAGGCGGTCGTGTTTCTATGGCGGTTCGTTGCATCTGAAAGCGTATAGCGTCCTATGGAGGTGTCATAAAAGTATGTGCCACCGTAGGGCGTTCCAGAAACGACAAAATCGCTCGATCTAAGATGTACCCATCGTTGGTAAATGTCAATGTAGGACTCTGTGGCCCCCAGAGTCTGGTCAGCTGGTTGGAAGCCGAATAGTCTCCAATGAAAAGGGTTCGTATCTGTCGTGTTTCCTGTCGGAGCGACCAAGAACAGAGTTGGGTATACGTAAGTATTAGGCTCGTCATCAGCCATACCACATGCTCCAGGCCCCTTATCTAGCCAGGATGAGCTATTCGTGATGTGGTGCTGCACTGTCAAGGTGCCATTGTAGTAGAGCCCTGGGATGCCGTAGACAATTTCTCGTTCAGTCAACTGCTGACATCCACAGGTGTTTGGGTCGCATTTCCAGCCGGTGTCGTTCTCATCAAAGATACCGTTATTGTTATACGACCATGAATTAAATCCTGGGGGAGGGTTTTCGGCTGTGCCCCCTCCACTGCCACCTTCAGATCCGCCCCCGCCACTTGAGCCTCCACCGCTGGAACCACCACCAGAACCTCCCCAGGAACCTCCACCACGCCTAGCAGCGACTGTGTTCAGATACACAAGAAGAAGAACGATGATGTTGGACCGTAGACAGGCCTTCATTTTGAATGTGTCGGACATTGTCAATAAGAAATAACAAATGGGCTTGGCACGATTAAATAGTAATAATCCGTCCATTATTGTATGTCTTGAACCGATAATGTGGTGTACAATTCTTTCAGCTTCATCCAGGGATTAGCATCCTACTAGTAATTCCACCTCTGAACGTTGCAGAACTGTGCCTCAAGTTCCAGTCACCAGACAAGGATTAGAAGCGTGAATCATCCTTATTCGTCGCAATACCCCAGCCCTTTCATTTCCTAATTTATTTTTGACCCCCCTATGATCTCATCTCACTCAGCGCTCGCTTGTGGATTAAATGTCGCTGTAAACTTTAACTTTATTCTTCAACATCGCTTAGATGGATCTCGGCTTATTTATTAGACACTATTAAACGTCTTTATTTCATTAGCCTCTTGGAGTGGACCTTTTTTTTTTTTTTTTAAAAAAAAAAAAAGGACTGCGATAGCTATAACTAGGACTTATTAAATGTCTGCGGACTATGCCTTGGAAATGATCAAGATCTTGGCATGTCAGCATTGGGGGCTAAGCAGATGTCGATCCTTAAGAAGGACCATAAAAGTAATACGCAAAAGCAGCCGATCCCCATCTTTGTTTTCCACATTTTTAATCTCTCCATGATCCTCTTTCTACGATCGTCAGCCGGCCTCTCCAAGTTACAGAACACGAAAATAAAACCCAAAGGCTGTCATGTCCGACTTTAAGGATCTAAAAAAGGCGACCGACATAGATCCCAATGTCTGGTACCATCTAACCGAAGAATGGGTCGACGATTATAATGGAAATTTTACGGGCATGCTACAAACATACAAGGAAGATAGCGGGGATGACGGATTTCGTGTCTATGCTGTTAAAGACAGGAAGACATACTGGCAGTTTGTACGTACCATGGACAGAGGCACGATATCATGTCCAAGTTTTCTAACAGAGCTCTCAGCAACCCATCGACAAGGTACCAGGCCGATACTCCCTTCGATGCTCCGAAACGACGACACGAAAACAATTCGCCGTGTGTTATCGAGATTTCGAATCCGTCGAGAACCGACGCACACGCGCCTGTCTGGCTGACAGTGATGGGACAGAGTCACAACAATGGGATGTATCTCTATGGGGCACGAATACGACTGAAACATATTTATTTACAAATGTCGCAAACGGCACCAAGTATCACCTCGATGTGATTCCTGGTAACGCCGTCTTTATGAGCCCAAATCTCGACGGGTACCAAAAGAGGCAGCGTTGGCTGATGACCAGTGTCAAAAATGTTGACGATGACGCCTACAGCACTGTTTTCACAAACGTAAGTCTGACTCCAGGTATAAAATTCGATAGCTAAGAGATATCAAGCCCCCTCCAGAGTCAACACGTGATGCAGGGACGACAACAGATTCGTCGAGCGAAACAGCTACAGACTCTGCATCACCCTCATCCTCCGATTCTTCTTCCAGCAGCCTCTCAAGCGGCGCAATAGCAGGCATCGCGATAGGAGCCGTACTTGGCGTTCTTGCGATTGCACTATTGGGGTTCTTCCTCTGGCGACGCAAAAGACGAAACACTGGCCTTGCTGCTAAGCCTGATGAGGCGATGGGTAGCCACAACGGGGATTACACCCAGACTGGAGCTTACAAGCCATCAATCGATAGAACTCTCGCAAGCTCCACATCACCGGCACCTTTTCACGAATTGCATAGTACTCAAAACCCCGTTGAACTCCCGGCAGCTGAGCAGAGACACGAGCTGAGATAGATATCACTAAGGTTCTTGGAGTTAGCGGTGGAGTACGAATAGAGTTTCGGAACGGCAAATTACGTTCATGATGATCCTGGCGGCTGAAAAAGTATACAGGTTTGAGCAAAAGTATAAATACCCCTTTCATCTCTTATTTGAATTGGATGTCTCCTTGGCTTTTGACTCAAACGAACAACCACATCAACTTCTCTTTTCACAACCGCATGACTATTCAAGATATGTCGTTATTCTCAACAGCTTACCTCGTTCTCGGACTCGCGACTCTCGCAACATGCACCTCATCATGCACCTTTCAACCATCCTCGAACGCGACCCTCGAAAACTCCCCAAGAGCGTCACCTGGTTCTCCTTACGACCCGAATATCCTTTCTCAAGTCCCTGTTGCATCAGTGTGTAGCTGCTCCAACGCGACCGAGGAGCTAGCTTGTGCCAGGAGATACATCGACATTATTGATGAACAACTCGCCTTTCTTTATGCTCGACGTTTGGGATACGCCGCCATCGCTGGGTTCGCGAAGCACAGTCAGGGTGTGGAATTGAATGATCCAACTAGAAATGAGGCTGTTGCTGAGGGTATGGCGCAGAGGGTTCTTAAGTATGGAGGTACTAAGGAGGCAGGGAGAGTTATGGGTGGCGAAGGATGCCAGATCTATGTGAGCTTGGAGTATGAAGTGTCGCAGATCCAAGAGACTTGTGATCCTAAGTTTCAGACGGATGTCAAAAGAAACTGCAATTAAGCGGTGTAGAATTGATCTTTCATTCTATTCTAAGATACAGTGCCACGCACCTGATCAGAGGCGTTTTTTACACTTTACTATGATACTCGACAGCCCGCTTTATAATCTGGACGATTTGATCTGCTTGTTTCCAAAGATCATTATGATCGCCACTAGCTGCCATCTCAATGACCTCAAGTTTAGAGGTCTTTCTCAAATGCTCTTTCATAAGCTCTGTCTGAGAATACGGGACAAGACTATCATTTTTGCTCTGGGCAAAAACGACAACCTTTCCTTCAGGCCACTCTTCCGACCAGTCTGAAACTATAGTTGGGCATATATCCCTCCAAACAGTCTCATCATCTCCAAATGCATTCTTTGTAAACTCGACGTAAAGAGGCTGGAGGTTCTTGTGGGACTCTGGTGGATTGTTGATGAAAGCGGCCAAGTCGTATAACCCATTCAGAGGGGCGATAACCTTGGGCTTCTTCACTTTTGGTGCTGCCCCCCATCGATCCGGATTCATGACTGTCTGGAACGTCAATGTCGCCCCGCAGCTATGACCTGACAGGACGTAATCGTGAGCAACGCCAAGTTCATTCTGGAGATATGCAATAGCAGCGAGTACAGCAACGATGTGATCTGGGTGTTTGGCCGTACGAGCAATATCCACAGGTTGTGAAGGATCGCGAGGTGGTGCAGGATGGGTAGGATGGTTGGGGTGGCTTGAAAGCGGGTAGTTTATTGAAGCAATACCCGAGATATGAGCCTCTTTGTCCCTCAAGAGTTTGAGGGCCGCTGCTTCAAAGGACGACGAGTCAACTAGAGGGTCACGCCAAGCACCACCATGGATGTAGACCACCCAAGTCCCTGGATCACGAGGAACGAAGTCAGGTGTCGGGAGAGAGTGACTGTCTGTGGCTTTGGGTACCCAAACGTCTAAAGTGTGCAGATAGGTTGCGTTTGCTGTGTATGGAGCCTGATGTTTGTGCCAGCCAGCACTGGAGCCAACCCATGGAATCGAAGACCACAGTAGGGACGTCATGGCGATATAAATATCTAAAAATAAGCAGGAAATCGTGTTTTAAATGGCTGCTTCATGTTCTCAGTCTCGCATTAAATATTGAATTTCGTCGGAAATGCGATGCCGGAGTGCGGGGTTGAGAGAACTATAGGGTGCGTTATCCGCCAGCGAACGCGCCACCAGCCGCACTCACGGTTCGAGTTAATCATATCAGAGACGACTTAAAATAGTATTGCTCGATTCAATCGTTATCTGGACTTTGTCTCTTCGTAGTACTCAGGATATGTCACCTTGTATCCCAAAATGAATCGTCCCCAAAACGCTGCGCTCCAAAGAAGCAATCTACTCGCAATCTTTCCCAACCACTCCCATGGCATCGGCACTGCAAGCGGCGTATCTCCATCATGTAAAAAAACCATCAACTGGAAGAAGCTCGGTGGCTTTCCTGCTTCTCTGCAATCGTCCAGATACCCAAAGAAATTGCGAAAGAATCTTTGCTCATTTTCATAAGACTCAGGCGCCAAGTGGATATCAACAACTAGGTCTTCCGTCTCAGATGCATTCTCAAAGCGATGATACCGTCCTGCCTTGATCGAGGCTTTACGCTGGCCGTTGGGATCGTCGGAGAGTACAGCAAATGGCTCCTTGGCGATGCCACGGTAAAAACGACCCATGCCAGATTGCACATTAAAGAATTCATCCTGGTGGATATGGTAATGGAATGGTGGAGCGACAATGGACGTGCCATGTTCTTTTGTTGTTGGCGGGATGCGATGGGTCATGATGTAGTCTGAGTTGGGTTTGCCAAATTTGACTGAGGAGCGGCCAGAATCGTAGGTAATGGGGTTATTCCTTGCATTGTTGGTGCGTGGCGGCTGTGCTGACCGTAGGAAGGACAACATGATGGGTAGTCAATATAAAAAAGGTAGATGTAATGGGAAGGGAGCATGAGTTTGAATCAATTGTGAAGCTTTGTAGAGAAGTGAGCACATTGATTCCGAGACCAATATTTACAGATTAGGATAATATTCATGCCGATCTCGGCAAACACAACACCCGAAGCGGCCCGACACCTGGCACTTGCAGCAATGTTTTCCCCTACAAATTATATTTCTCAGTTCAACTTTCCAGTCTCTGCTAATCTTAGACGAGAACTACGCCACTGTGAAGTTGATTAGTTACAGTCTCGTCAAGCAAAAGAATAATTGAGATTTACCTCGCCACATGAAATCGGCTCATAGAGAGGAGGGTGCTCTGCATCAGTACACGTTGGCACAACCTCGCAGACGGCATCTGGGTTAAAGCCCAAGAAGAATGGCATGGCGTAGCGAGATGCCTTTTGACGGTTGTAAACACGATGAACTGTCGACTTGAAACGGTTGTTGGACAACCTCTGTAAGAAGTCTCCAATGTTGATGACCAGGGTTCCCTCAATGGGCCGAGCGTCCAGCCACTCGTCATCCGCTGAGAGAACTTGAAGCCCGCCCGACATGTCCTGCCATAGCAGAGTCACGCATTGGATATCGGTGTGTGAGCCAATGCCAACGTCGATATCATCAGTCTCTTCAGTGCCAGGGTAGTGAAGGTGCACTGCATCGGCACCAGGAGTGGTAATGATGCTGTCAAAGTAATCCTCAGGTAGCTCAAGAGCAAGGGCGAACAGCCGAATCAGTTTGCGTGCCAAAGTTAGTCGCCTTTGATAGAACTCGGTAAGGACGGGGCGGAATTTCGTGAGATGACTTGTTCCGTTCCAAACAAAATCAATGGAATCAAAGTTGGAGTTGATATCATCCACACAATCATGGCTCGGGTCGATGCGAGTGTCATATCGCATAGAGAACGTTTCTTTGTTATCTATGATATGCAGTGAGCAACCCGGTTAGACAAATGAACTGATTTCTGTTTACCTTTTGTTTCTTTGTTGTTAATTTGTGTGCTTCCTACACCGTGATAACCGCAGAACTTGCCCGCCTTGGTAAAAGCGACCCGATCCTTGTCGTCTTGCGATTGATCGAAGAAGTTCTTGCACTGTTGGAGAGCTTCCTCGATCAAGTCCTGGGGGATACCGTGGTTAGAGACGTAGAAAAAACCCGTGTTTTCAGCCGCTGCCTTGATTTGAGTAGAAAGAGCTTTACGCGCTGATTCATCTCCATCTATGGAACTGAGATCGATGATAGGCATCTCTTCGAGAGTTGGGGTGCGTGGTTTGCCGCAGCGCACTCGACGGGAGACAGGCCCATTCGGTGTTAACAGCTGCACCGTTGTATACTCGGCTGGAGCTGTGATCTGAACTGTGGTAGTGGCCATGGTGATTAATTCCAGTTGTAAAAGTGCTATAGCATCCAGCAATGGTGAAGACAATATTGTTGATGCTGCGGCTGACACAGATAATGGTCTTGAGTGGGGAAAGGCTGGTATCAAATAGTGGAGAGATTGGCCAGAATAGCCGTTCTGCTTATTTGGTGGTTGGACAAATGTCACAAACATCTACAACGGAAGTGACAGCCTAATATAGAATGATAGGCAAGGGTTCTAGCATCTTCAAGCCGTTCGAGCCGAGTAGTAGTTGATAGTATCTTCAAAAAAGACGCAAGGCGGAGCTCGCCGATGACACCGATCATTACCGATCACGTCTCTTATCTGCACAAGTTCACCTATCGTTGGGTTACGCAGGGATGCTCCTGGACCCCATTTAGCGCAATCTACAGAGTACAATCTCTAGATAACAGAGTTGCTACCACTAACGACTCTGCGCTTATTGATAACGACCCACAAGTCAACTTGTTCCATTAAATTAATCCTGGCCATAACCATCAGATATGGCAATAAATGCTGGAATACAGAGTTTAATGGATCGAATCTTATCAATTCTGGAGTCCGGGGAACTAAAGAGTTGGTTCGTTAATCGGCTCGAGATTTACCTCCTGTATTCTATAAACATCAAGCATTGCCTGCATTCTTTAGAACTTAGCCAACGATTTTCCTCTTATAACACAACAGACGAAGAACCATGGCCTCTATCGTCAACAAGGCCCACAACCGCTTGCTCGTCCAGAAGCAGTTGCCAGACGGGACCAGTCAACCAGCCAACTTTCTCGACAATGACTCTATCCGTCCCACCCCCGTCAAGGACCGCACCTGGACTTCCATCACATACTCGGCCTTTTGGTTCGCTGCCACAGCAAATGTGAGCAATCTATACTCGGCCTCCACTGGCCAGTCCGCTGGTCTTAGTATGTGGGAGGCTCTGGGCTGCTCACTCGGTGGCCAGTTGCTCGCCGGTCTTCTCATGGCGCTCAATGGTCGAGCTGGTGCATTGTACCGAATCCCCTTCCCCGTCGCCTGTAGAGCCAGTTTCGGAACATGGGGTGCGTTGTGGCCGACCTTCAACCGTGCTATTATGTCCATTGTCTGGAACGGAGTGACATCCGTGCAGGGAGCTCAGTGTTTATAGTAAGTTGTAATCTATTAATATTTTCTCTTGTACAATTGAACACTTGCTAACCACCACCTCTACAACAGTGTCTTCCTTCATGCCATCTTTCCTTCCATCGCCAATATTCCCGACATCATGGGCACAAAATCTGCTCTCAACTCGGCACAAATGCTTTGTTTCTTCCTCTACTGGCTTATCAATTGTGCCTTTCTGTTCATCCCGGTACCACGTATGAAGAAGCTAGTTCACGTCAAAGTTGGTGTCTTCTTCGGCGCCACCATCGCCTTCGTCGCTTGGACATTGTCCCTGTCCGGCAGTGTTCGCAAAACACTTTCCGAGCCCTCCACCGTCAGTGGTTCAGAAAAGTCCTGGATGATTCTCAAGTTCTTCTTCTTGGGACTTGCTAGTTGTGGCACCTTCATCACAAATGCAGCTGATCTGCAACGCTACGCAACTAAGCCTAACGATGTTATTGCTGGTCAGGTATTCAGCTTCCCACTGTCTAACTTCTTGGTCGGAGTGTTTGGCAACGTGATCGCGGCTGCAAGTAAAAGTATCTTTGGCGAGGTCAGTAGAAACGCTGTTGGGAAAAGATTTTTGTTACTTACTCGTGTGCTCTCAGGTCGTTTGGAATCCTCTTATAACCCTTGACATGCTTATGGAGGGTGATCGTTATACAGCTGCCAATCGTGCGGGATGTGCCTTGATCTCATTCGCTTATGTTTACTCTACTGTATTCTCAGCTATTTTTGAGAATTCTATCCCGTGAGTTCAACCTGGCTTTCCATAGATAGTCTCTATCAATTTTGCTGACAGTATGGCCATCTTAGTGCCGGAAACGATATCGCATCTCTTATGCCCAAGTACATCACAGTGAAGCGTGGTTTCTTCATCTGCGCAGGTATGATCCCATCTACTTTTTGAGCCATAGAAAAACAGCAAGGAACTCGACACTAACAGAATGTCTCTAGTTATGTCTTACGCAATCTGCCCGTGGTACCTACTATCGTCAGCATCTGTCTTTATCAACTTCCTGAGCTCGTACCAGATCTTCCTAAGTGCCATCACTGGTATCCTGATCTGCGACTACTACCTCCTGAGACGCGGCCTTTTCGATATTCCCATGCTTTACTCAGGACATAAGGCTTCTACTTACCACTTCTTCCACGGCTTCAATCTTAGGGCCTTTGCGGTTTATTTGATCGCCGTTGCACCCAACTTCTACGGATTCCTTTCCCAGATGGGTGTCAAGGCACCACTGGGAGTCCAAAGATTCTACTATGTTGCATATCCCGTTGGACTCTTCATAGCGTTTGGTGGCTACTGGTTGGTGAATATGCTCTTCCCCAATGATGGCATTCCAAAGGTCTCGGGATGGCAGGAGCCTAAGGATTTTATCGAAGACCACGATGATACCTTTGTCGACGTTGTTGTTAACTCATCTGAAGCATCGTCAGATCAGGAAAAGGGAAATCCAGAGGACGTTATAATGAAGAAATATTGAGCATGAGAGTAATTAGGTAGATTATGGTAATTAGCATAGAATTATGAATTAGAATATCACTACAATTTAGACAAGTACTGTAGTGACAGGAACGTCAATATGTAAAGCTACCATAGGTATATGTATAGAGAAAGGTAAAGCACAAACTTTGGATGGGCTTGATGACATAAGATGTGAAGAAAAGCAAATAGGTAAAGTTATTATATATAGGTTAAGGATATACTTGGGACAAGACTCTCCACTTCCTCCGTCTCTGCTGATTCCTCTTCTGTCTTCTTCTTTTTGCGGACCCAGTAATATTCTTGACCGGCTCCCTTTGATAAAGTCTGCCCTCCAGTAAAACATGTAGTAACATCTGGCACAGCAAAAGGCCCAGTTCTATGTTTTGTTATCCACTCGAGTTTCGTTTGTACATCCCACTTCTCATAGCCAGTAGTTCGAAAGTGTCTTGCTCCATGTCTCTTGAGTATTTCTCTTACGGCTGCCAGGTTGTCGTCTTCTGATGGTAGTATTTCTGTTGCTGACGGTTTGTAATGCAAGTACAGAATGTCCAAAGGACTCATTGAAACTTCACCATGACCTTGCGTTGCGTTGACATTGGCACCGTGCTCGAGTAACATCTCGATGACCTCGGGTGTAACGAATGCATGCGCACAGGCGATACCGAGCAAAGTCATCCCATTTTTGTCGATGGTATCAGTGTGGGCACCATGCTGGAGCAAGTAGCGAATAGCTTCAACACGCGATGTGTCATTTGCATTTTCGTCTTGGTCTCCGTCTTGTTCATGATCCGTGGTTTCGGAACCGAATATCTTTGTCTTCATGGCTAGAGCAAGCGGCGTATTTCCATGAACGTCTCGAGTATTGACGTCTGCTCCCTTGTTAATTATCTTTTGAACCTTCACCAATTCATCACCACACCATTCCCGAAAGATCGAATGAAGGGGAGTTTCTTGGTATAAATTATCCCTGTGCGTACTGACGTCCACTCCCATTTCGGTAAGTGCCTCGACAAAAGTCCAATTACCATCCTTCACAGCTGAATGGAGTAATTTATGGTTCCGATCCTTCAAAAGACCCATGAGAACTTTCATGATGCCAATTCCAGAGTCGTTTGCTGGTACATGATTGAGAGCGTTATGAATCATGACTTGGCGTTGTCCGTCCTGGTTGTCACCGTAGGACAAGAGAATTGCTGCCAGATCCGGCCTGCATGCTTGTGCTGCTTCGTTCAAGGCTTTTTCAAGTCGTAGTGGCTGACCATGATAAGAAGCGGATTTTGCGCCATCGATAATGGCCTTGACTATATCAGCGTTCCCGGTCTTGACCGCTTCATGAGCTGGTGTCTCATAGTGCGGCGCTATCAACCCTCTCCAACCTTCTTTTTGTTCACTGATCGGTACCATACTAGTACAGAGATCTGCTCCAGCTTCCACCAACATTTGCACAAGGTCGAGGTCGGTAAGATGAACAGCTGAACCAAGAGGTGTGACAGTAAATGGATTTGGAAGGTTTGGATCGGCACCGTGTTTGAGGAGTATCTTACAAACGTCCGTATTGAAGCTGCGAACTGCTAGATCGAGCAAACTGTCGCCTTGGATATTTCGACCATTGGGATCTACCTCACTCTTGCTCAACCATTCATCGAGTACTTCATGAATGCCAAGCATGACACATCCGAGTACCGGCGTTGTATATGGTCGAAGGGCGCTTTTTCCAGTAGCGTAGATACGATTGGGGTCATCCAGGACGTCTGTGTTCTGTACAAGACGTGTCCAGGCCATGTATGATGTAGCAGAGTTAGAGGGTGTGCCAAGAAACTGCCTGATCAAGCCTAGTAAAGTATACCCAATTCCTTCCTTAGAGTTCTTGCGTACATCTTCAAGGTGGTTTGGAAAGAACTGTGAGCAATATGTAGTCCATAACTGCAAGGGTGATCCCTCAAATCCAACCAAGAAAGGCTCAAAGGTCTCACAGAGACAAGATTCATCGTGGCCATCATGGATATCGTAATCGACCAATTCCAAATAGCACTCAAATGGTGGTGCATCTGGGAGTGGCAAAGACTCGGTATCGCAGATGGATATCTCCTCAACAGTTCCCTCGTCGAGGTTTGGCGACAAACTTGCATCTAGTTGCCGGTTTGCTTCTTCATCCGGGACAATCTTGACAATATTTCTTTTCTTAGAATGAGAAACATAAAGTGTCAAGGCGGCATCCCAGTCTTCAGAATCACTATCCGGGGTTTCTTCTTGTCCGTTTTCAACCTCACCTGGTAGTTTCAGGCAAAGCAGCGTCTGGAGACAGATTCCTGCCATCATTTCATGGGCTTGTGCAGAACTCCAGTGTTTTGTTTCCAAATATTCCTGGACCGACAAGTGGGCAAATCTGCAGATTGAATCTTTTGTGACACCAATATTATTCTCCCATACAGCCATTGAGCCAGACGTGTGAGTCGCTTTGACCTCTTGTTTCAGGTAGCCTTGGAGGTCTGGATCCGCTGTTGGCACTGCGGTGACATCTCGTTCTTGAGATCCATCTGCAACGACAAGTAAATTCTGACAGGCTTCGAGAACGTATTCGATATCAACATCTTGATCCAGGATGAAGTTACGATCCGAATGTTGAGCAGCGGCAATGGCAAGCTCGAATGGATGCAGGGGTCGCTGGGATACCATGACAATCTGGAAAGCAGCAAATGCAATACTTTTTTTGCTGCCAGTCAGGTCCGAAATCTGACCATAGATCTTGTCATAAGCAGCTTCAAGTCCCTTGGGTAATCCATCTAGATACTTGGCAATGTCCGCGTTTCTTTCCAGCTGTATCAACTCGCCGATGTGAAGTGTCGCCCACTGGAACATGCCCTGGCTTTTCTCTTGAAATGTGCTTAGGATTTTATCGCGAAGCTTTCGAGATAACTTGGTCCGGCAGAATTCGCTCTGATCCATTTTGCTCAACACGAACTTCTCGATATCTGCTTGATTGTCATTGGCGGTTACCTCAAGATGGGTTCCATCGTTGTATCGTTTTCTCAGATCCTGATCAGTACGACTGGCGATATAGACTTTGACAGTTCGTTGAAACTTGATGATAAATTCATCCAATAGATCCATGAGCATATGTCTTGTTCCACGGTCGCATTCGTCTAAACCGTCTACCACGATGTAAACACTCTTATATCCAGCAACAAGTTGCATAAGTAACTGTTTGCACTCTTCCGCGACAAGCCTGTCACTGGAGAAGCCTTTCACCTTCCTTCTTAAGTATTGATGCTCGACACAGGACTCGATGCTGCGATTGTCACGGGGTGCACACAGCTGTCGTATAATACTTCGCATGATCGCCACAGGTTCACTATGGTCGGGTCGATTGCGATCGCAATAGAAGTATGCGAAACCAGTGTTCTCCTCGGCCTCCTTTGGCAATCTTGCCAGAAGATCGTCGACAACCCTGGATGAAAGTTTTGTCTTGCCAGCTCCCGCTAGAAAAGTGTCAGTTTCCCATTCAACATCAGGATCCAGTGTTGTTCACTTACGTATTCCATTTAACCACATAAGATTTGACGTATCCGGTCTTTGCCATGTTTGATAAACCTCATGACCCATGAGCCACTCTCCAGTTCCTTCGACTCTCCCTTTGCGAGCGATGTAATGGTCACTTTCGTACGGGATATCCGACACCCACTGCAGAATCTTGCACCTCTCATCTTCATTAAGATGCTTCCAAAGCTGTTCCATCTGGCCGTCAAAACTTGACGACATGTCTCTGAGCTTTTGTCGGGTATCCCGAGAATTTTCGTCCATGTTTTGGAAGGCGGATTCTGCGATGGTGCCTTGACAAACATTGGCCTCTGTCGTGACTTGAGTCTCCAAGTTTCCTATTTCCTTCAGTTTTGCTGCAACTTCGGTTGGATTACAAAATGTCTTCAACATTCTGACAGCGCTGTTGCGATCCAGCAACCTGATGCAGTATGCAAGAAAGGAAAACAGCTTAGCATACAGGCGAGCCATTGCGTTTGAAAGTTGATGAGTAGCCTTGGTCTGCAATTTAGTTGCATGTACAACATTCTCTAAATAGAGTTGGTGGTAGATGCTGCATCTTGCAATTAGGCATATAACTTGTTCCATTCCAATGATAAGTAGCCCCATCTGCTCATTGTCTGCAGTAAAGACAGAAAGCACAAGCTTGATGGCTGACCATGGAATACCAGCATGTACTGGGTCAACCTGTGAGATTATATCACCGATAGCTTTGAACGAATCCAACCAGGACACGATTTTTGCCAAAACATCCCGTAGTACTATTCTGCGGCCTCCAAACGTAATCTTCCATGCCTTCTCTTCTCCCAACGTTTTCTTCTTGATGATCAAGTCGTGCAGATCCGCGAATACGTTGGCGTTGTTGTCATGCTCATCAACACTGTTAATAAGAACTCGATCTTCTTCATTCAGATAAGACACAGCTTGTTTCCATGGGTGTGGGTGGTCATCTTTCTCGGTTGTTTTCTCATCCCTCAATGCTGCAGGCTTCTCGTTTATTATAACCGTTTCAGGTACTTTTTCGGGAATGGTTGACGATACTGCGTCGGTTCCCTTCACATCTGAGCTAATTGATGCCGTGTCAGCTGAGGGGCGAGAGTTCTGTGTAACAGTAGACCTAAAAGAGGTGCTTGTATCCGAAACAACTGTGCTGGTCTCCGATCTCGAATCATCAGACTTGGAGCGCTTTCGAAACCATTTCTTGAACTTGTCTGTAGACGAGCTCTTGGTTGCTGGCATCATTAACGAGCAAACAATTGAGATATCATGGACCTTGCTTTGAGCGATGCGGGGTTTGCTAATTTTACTCTCGTCTGACAGGGACACAATTAAGAAAGGGCTGTTGCCTGTAAGCCGACATTTATCCGGGCATATTTGACCAGGTATCTAATACAAGGACATGACCCCATCCCAACATTTCTTCTTTCTCAACAACTTCCTCATCTCACTACCATGGCTTCTTTAGCCAAGCTTCCAGTCGAAACCATCGAAAGAATTTGCCAGTTTCTTATTCTTCTCAGCACTAAATCCCTTCGAAGCCTGTGCCTTGCCAACAAGCACTTGAACCAGATATGTTCTCCTTGGTTAATCCACCGATGGGACAACAGCCAAGAATGTGCAGAGCCGACAACCGAACGATTTGTGCTGCATCTATTTAGACATCCTGAGCTTCGAAAAAAGGTCAAACGTATCAGTATCGGCTATGCGTTAGAACTTGGCCAGTCTAATCCATCAGTTGTCGACTTGGACAGCGAGACACTCTTAGCTCTGTCCCAGGCAGCTGCATCAGACGTCAAAATGGAATCTGAGTACCTCAATCAATTATGCTCTGATATTGAGCGGGGGTCTGTAGACGCCCTCGATGTTTTACTTCTGGCTTGGTGCACTGGAGTGACTCATCTGAGTATCACAGTTCCTCCATTTTCCATATTTGACGATGAACATTGCCATGTCTTGACATTTGCAAAACAAGCCATTGTTCGACTATTGCACGAAACACATATCAAAGACTTACCGTTTGCTGAAGTACGGCACTTGGAGGTACATCATTGCTATAAACACAACCATCTTTTCTTTGGAGCTGTGACCAGCTTCTTTCGCCTGCCAAAGATTCAGTCGTTCGTGATATCCGGTATTTACGACTGGGCTACACACCTTGAAGTGTGGTCTAATGGGACATTTGATCCGTTTCACGGCCAATATGCTCGACGCTACGCAATGGCGATACCGTACGCTTCCTCAAAAATAGAAGAACTTGTCTTAAGAGATGTCGACTTCATTGGGGACGGACTACCAACACTACTCCGCGGTGTCGGCAACTTAAAGAAGTTGACACTACGGCCTACTTTCGATCCTACACGGGAGGCAACAGATCGCGAAGAAATTGCGGAAGCTCTCAGTAGTATGTGTCAAGATTCAGTGGAGGAGATTGACCTACGAACTGATCGTCGAGGATATCTACTGAATCCCGAATCGCTCAAATTGGACTATGATTTTCTGGCTGACGATATATTGATGAGACAAGACATATACAAAGACTTTATCAATCTCCGGCGGCTCAGCTGTCCCATGGCCGACCTCTTAACAGTTGATTCTGATAACGAGGAAAACAAAACCAGTATTGTTCCTGGCAAGCTACCTGCATCTATCGAGTATTTGAAGCCGCGATGCTATGATATGGTAAACACTTGGATCAGCAAGAATCCGACTTTACAGCCTTACATTGAGGTTTTCGTCAGAATATTGGAAGACGCCGGTCCTGGCCAGCGACTTTGCAACTTGAAGGTCCTGGATCTCTCTTACGCATTCGCGAACGATCCAGACACCGACGGTATCGTTACGATGAAGGTGCTGGCAGATGATCGGGGTATTACGCTATTGTTAAAGTAATACTGGATCTTGGATCCAATTTCAGGGTGTTTGCAAAAAGAAATAATTGGTTCATTGTTCTTTGCATAATAGAGACTGGTCACGAGTTCATATTAGGAAGCGAGAGTTGACAGATCGGCCGATCAATTAATGCTACTACATAATAAGAAAATAAAAAACAAATAGCAAGTCTATATCAGAAAGAGTGTGGATTACAAGTTCGCTTTTCCTTTGGAACCATCATGTTCCAACCCCGAATGTCAAGCGTATCACCGAGGTTTCACCACATTCGATTGTCACTGTGCATCTAACATGCAGGTTGAGTTGATAACATCTCCACTAGAAAGTGGGTGTTCAAACAACTGTTATTTAGTTGTGCTTGCCGTTGCCCTTGTTGGGCTTGGTGGGAGTCTTGGGCTTGGGCTTGTCGGCAGACTTGTCGTGGGGCTTCTGCTCAACAGGGGGCTGTCCTCGGCGCTGAACATGAGGAGGAGTAGTAGGAGCCTTGGGCTTGGGCTTGGGCTTGTCGGCAGACTGCTTCTTGGGCTTCTGCTCAACAGGGGGCTGCTCAACAGGGGGCTCTCCTCGGCGCTGAACATGAGGAGGACCCTTGGGCTTGGGCTTGGGCTTGTCGGCAGACTTGTCGTGGGGCTTCTGCTCAACAGGGGGCTCTCCTCGGGGCTCAACATGAGTAGGGTCGGTAGTAGGAACCTTGGCAGCAGGGCAGCTCTTGGCAAAGACGCTAAGCTTATCATCGCCGCTGGGAACATTGGCGGGAGCAACCTTGTACAGCTTGCAAACAGGCGCAGATGCGTCGGCAAGAAGGCCAAAGACGAAGCTCTGGCAATCATTCTGAGCAGTGCAGGCATCCTGGCACTTATCAGCAGTCTTGACGCTGGGGGTAGCGAAAGGCTGGATGTTGCCGTTGGTAGGTCCGGTAGGAGCAGTGTTGCACATCTCATCACGAGCAGCTAGCTTACCCTTGACTTGGCCGCGAGGCTCGTCGTGGGTGGGCTTGGTGTTGGGAACAGCCTTTGAGGAGCAAGCCTTGTCGAAGACGTACAGCTCGCTGCCCTGCTTGGGGACTTGAGCGGCAGCAACGCCATAGAGCTTGCAAGTAGGGGCTTTGGCATTGGCGGGGAGGCCGAAGATGAAGCTCTTGCATGAAGCGTTGGAAGAGCAGGACTTCAAGCAAGCATCAGCAGTAGCAGCTGAAGGCTGAGAGATGGGCTGGATCTTGGCGTTGGTGGCAGCTGAGGGAGCGACGTTGCACTGCTGGCTGCGAGCATCGAAAGGATGGGCCAGGATAGCAGAGGCCATGGAGGCAGTGAGCATGAAAGAGGTCTTCATATTGAAAGATGGTGGTGTAACTTGAAAGTTGGCTTGGGAAGTGAGTTGAAAGATTGTAAAGGTGGTTGAGAAAGTGGTTGTTGTAGTTGATGAGACTGTTGTGTGATGGTGAGAAAAAGATTAACTTGAATGAGGGTTCATGATTGCTTTATATCTGTTGAGTTTGCTGTTTTCCACCATGTCAGGGTCAATGGTACACAGGTATTTGCTGTCATTCGGGATGCAACATTTCGGATGACCGCGTCAGCAATTTTCGTCACGCTCTATAGTGAAGATCTCTCTGCTTGGTGAAGTTTGTCAAGGGGTTGAATTATCTGGACCGCACAGATTCGGATCTGCTCCAGGTGGGCACCATTAAGGCTGTGCATTGATGCTATGCCATGGTCCCAACTCCAATCAACGATACATTCTCCTATGTCTTTTCCACAGTATTTCCTGCGGATCAATAGCTACAACCCACAACCCACAACATATTAACGTTTACGTTAACTATGGTCAAAGCAACAACCTTGAGCTACAGTCTTGTGTCTATCTAGATCTCGATTAACACGAACAGCAATCATTTGTTCACCATGGTCTCTAACCTCTAACTCCGGCATTGGTCGGAAACAATACAATTTGTGTTTTTGAACACTATTGGTTTCTCAAATACAGAAACAACCACAAACGGATAATTCCGTGTGCTATTACGCCGCTTGGATACCTTCAGGTCCACAATGGCTTAGAATCAACTGAGACGCGACGAAGATCCCCCACATGCCGTTGAAAGCCACAATTCTCCGAACGCGTCGAACCATAAATAGTGCCAAAGCTTTCTTAGTGTCACGCTAACGATCATGCACTGGGACAATTCCAATTTGCCAAAACTTCACAGTGGTCAAGTGTACATACAGTCGTGTATGTTGGTGACGCTTGGTAGAATAGTGAGGCGTTGAGGGCAAGACGCGAGCTTGACGCATTGATATCACTGAATGTGTTGAATGTTACATATGGATTTGCCTTTGCATAACTCTGTGCATAACTTGTAGCCAGATGGCAATTATTTTGCGATGTCTAGCTGATATGGTGTTGTGTAAGATAATGGATGTGAGATACACTGGCCTGGAGTAAGATATTTCAAAATGACTGAGGGATCTTGCTGTGCTGTCTTCTGCATAGGTGAAACTCTATTCCGCTGTGTCAGCGTGAGTACCGCGTCGTCGACTACGCGGCTGTGCATTGGTGTTTATTGATCCACAACTACCGAAACAACTATTGTTTCAGACGTCATTGTCAGCCCAAGCTAGAACAATATTGTCGACATGCATATTGGTACGAGTATAGGGTAACGTGAATTATTTTCAACTTCACTTCACAATTTGCCCTCAATTATGTTTCTTTATGAGTGTTCATGTTTTTGTTTTTAGATTGGTGACTCTACGGATTACAGTCAAGTAATTTAAGCGGTATTGTTTATCGCATCATGAAACAAATGACTTGTAGTTTTGTCGTGAGCAGCTTTCAGATCACCCTTCTCACTTAACCCAAAAACAATTCCTTGCCAACACATCGACTGATAACCTTGTTATTCTTCAGCTCTAGCTGAAAGATTTTCCAGAAGTCTGGACGACACAACCGTGCTCCCATTGAAAAGGGGTCTTTTGTTTCTCCCGCCCGGAAGATTAAACTTCCCCTGGCCACATCCCGACCTTGCATTAGGCGAGTTAAGGTTGTTTCATTGGACCATGGCCCACATCTCACTACTAAGGTTACGTCGACTTACATCCGGTACCCGCATCATTGAACGCCTTGACGCGATTGGTTAAGTGGGACAAACACAAAGGAGAGAGACACGTTCCTGGCGGTAAGGAGACACAGCCCTGCGGCTCAATATCATCTTCACAGTCATATCATCGACTGAGGGCTTCAAGTTTACTAGAACAGTATTGAAATAGCTCCGCAAAACCTTACAATGGATTAGCCACTTCCGAAACGTCCAGGGGATTCCAGACACTCAATGGGATCTCACTCGATGAAGTTAAGCATTACAGAAAGAGGGAATGAACAGATTGTTGGTGTGGGAATTGAGGATCCTCTGCACTGACCTTCAACAGATACTTCACCGTGTCACTGGGAGTATGTGGTGAGATTTAGCACAGCACATGTCTAGCAGTACCCTAGAACGCGTCTCCCTACATACCTCTCGCACTGAGCGCGGCGGCTTTGATGTACGCGCGAGCTGTCTGTGATTTGGAGTGCCAGCAATCTTACCGCGTCCGCATTAGAGTCAAGGTGTATTATTACCATGGAAAACACGCGAACATAGCGCAAGAACAAGTGTATTCATGATGGATCATACGAATATGTCTCTTCTTTAGAGAGAAACTTCATGACACATATTCATCGCAATAGCGCCTCACGCTGTATGACTAAATCAGAATTGTCTACGTGCTTGTCAAAGGTTCAATGAGAGACTCTAGATATCATCAGATTTCTAGGACGATTTCCAATCTTGGTACACGCATGCCATCCAGTTCATCTCTAGTCATGTTCAAAGACCAGATACTGAGACTTAGTCACTAACCGTTACCCATGTCCCACATCACGAGCTATAGTCCTGTCTTTTCGTCGTCGAAGAGGGTCTCACGATCTTAGTTTACAAACTATCGATTTCATGTTCATGCATGAATTTAGTGTGGTGATTCTGTATGTGCTCAGTAGTGTCTAAGACGCGTCACCAACGACACATTTCCACAAACAGCCTTGACGAACTCAGACTGACACCAGAATGCCTTCAGGATAAATACTGCCGGCATGTCCACACATTCAGAACTTTCTCATCATCGCAACAAACACTCTCACTACCATTCACTCACACTCTTTCATCAACTTTCATTCATTTCCATACCTTCACTCGTTTCATCAACACCAAACTCAATCAACATGAAGACCTCCATTGCCATCATTTCTGCTTCCGTGGCTTCTGTCATGGCCAGCCCCTTCCCCATCACCACCAAGCAATGCAACGTTGTTCCTAGCGCTGCAGTCAACGGCAACGTTCATCCTTTCCACAACGGCAAGGCTGACACTGCAGTTGACTGTCAGACTGACTGTGCTTCTGACGACTCCTGCAAGAGCTTTGCTTTTGGTCTCGTCAAGGGGGCTCACCAGCCTAGCTGCCTTCTCTTCGAAGTGCCTGCTGCCAAGGTGCCTGCTCGCAACGATGGTCTGCACGTCTTTGACAAGGAGTGTGCTGCTGATCGTGTGCCCACCTCTGCCCCTACCACTGCTCAGCCTTGGGGAACTGTTCCCAAGAAGGTCCTCGTGCGCCGAGCTACGCAGTGCAACTGTGCCGCTACTGGCTCTGCGGACAACAGTGTTCAGCCTTTCAAGACCACTACTGCGGCTACTGCCAAAGACTGTCAGGCTCTTGCTGAGGCTGACACCTCGTGCTTGAGCTTCCTCTATGGTCTCTCTGGTGACTCCAAGTCTCCTGTCTGCAAGCTCTACAAGGTCGCAGCCTCTAAGATCCCTGCTCGCAGCGACAGCCTCTTTATCTTTGACAAGGGCTGCTCCTCTAAGCAGGTCCCCACCACCGCCCCTACTGAAGATGCTCCTCGTGGCCTTGTCTCTGTATCCGTCAAGGTCACCAAGGGTGACAACAAGAACGAGTATCAGGACACCAAGACTGAGGCTTCCAAGAACGATGAGCACAAGGAAGCTGTCAAGCCCAAGAGCACCAAGGTCCAGATCTCTCAACCCAAGGCTACCAAGGTCCAGATCTCTCAACCCAAGGCTACCAAGGTCGACAAGAGTGAGAAGAACAAGGTCCAGTATGCTGTGCCTGAGGTCACTGAACATGATGAGAGCCCCAAGCTCAAGTCCACCAAGACCGTGATTTCGAAGCCCAAGGCTACTAAGGTCGCCAAGGTTGAGAACGGAAAGGATCAGTACGCTCAGCCCACCAAGGTTTCTAACCCTAAGACCAAGGTCACCAAGATCGTTGAGGTTGAAAACAAGAACGAGACTCAGGAGAACAAGGTCGAGGACACTATGTCCAAGGGCACCAAGGTTGAGGATACCAAGGCCAAGGGTGAGGACAACAAGCAGGCCAAGGCTACTAAGGTCCAGGGCCAGCAGCATCAGACTACCAAGATCGCCGAGGTTGAGAACAACAAGGACAACAAGGGTCAGGGTAACAACAACAAGGACGCCAAGGTCGAGAGCCCCAAGACTCTGGTTACCAAGGTTCGCAACAACGAGCAACAGGCAACCCAGGCTGCCAAGGCTGACGGCAAGAAGTCTGAGTGCAAGACTACCAAGACTTCCAACGCCCAGCCCAAGATTACCCAGGCTTACTAGAAGCCATTTGGTCTGGGAGAGCAATGGCTTGCCTGTGGTCATCTCGACGTAGGCTCAACCATCTGCTCTTCGATAAACCAGGGACTCACACTTTGTTTCCTTTTCTACTATTTTGCACATTGTCTCTCATGCTTGGGTTACAACGGGCTCGATTGAGTCAACAACTTTTCATTCTTATCTATCTGTTTCATATTTTACATTTGCATCGCAATTATATAGATTTGAACTACTTAGACTCTAATTAACATATATTTTCTTTTTGATACTGCAATCGGGCATTCCGAGGTAAACATTTCTACTCGATACGCAGAAAGTAGATTTATCATTACGTTCAAGGTGGCCAGAACAGTAGCGAAGGGCTATCGGCATATGGTGGCTATTTCTATTGCAACAACTCCGCGCCAGCAAAACGCTTGGTAGATTTCATCACATAGAACCAATGTAAGAAGGACCATAGCTTTAGTGCCACACAAAATAATGCAACGAGTATTCTGCTGCTGACGTGAATATGAAGAACATTCCGCACTTACTCAGGCAGTAAAAGATAGAGCATTTCGCCTCAGATAATCAACATCAAAAATAAAGAAAACAACCATCCCAGATGATGACAATATCATGACAGTCGATCCAGAAACTTCAACAAAATGACCGGCATCACTTTGGTGCCCTTTTGGTCGAATTGCTGGTGGAAGCCAAAATAACTTACTGTTGTTCCACATAATCCAAGCCTTGTCTCCACTCAGACCAAGCCCGACTCGATCATAATGATCCGCACTTATTGTAATCACCTTCTGCGGTTGGAATTGTATGTCGCCCAAGTTGGTAGACATCACATCAGATCTGGTAGTGAAGTTGACTCGACCAAAACTAAACCCCGTGCTCAGGCGTGTCACTGCTTGTCCAGTCAAAACGCTGCTTATTGTGAATCCATCTCCACTTATCAGCCAGGCACACATCGTGAAATCGCGGTTAAAGTCAACTCCAGGAAGCCAGTTGTCGAGACAAAGAGGTTGTACGACGGTGTCTTTGCTCTTGATATTAATTATCACAACCTGATACCCACAATCAGTTTCCCAGAACGCAAATAGCTCTGAGCGGGGGCCAATATCCACGATTCGACGGATTCGGTTTCGGTGCTTGATCCATACAACTAACTCAGCTTTCTCGGTATCGAAGATTGATAGACATGTACGACCATGGTCCTCAATATCGTCTCTGTCACTATATGTGAATGATACTATAGTAACTAGCTTTGAGTCACGGGAGAAGATGAAATCTCGACTTTGACCGGGGACCTCGATAGTATGCATCGTGATACAGGAATCAACTTTTGAAACACACACCGTATCGTGATATACCAGAGCAATCAGTTCACCGTTCGGGGAAATCACTATATCCCGTTTCCAAATCATCCGTTTCTCATCCGTGGTGTAACGGAACGAAGACATAGGAATATATGTAAGATGTCCCATAGCTGCGCTGTACATACTCAATACCTGAACCGATAATTCCCTGGTTCTGTCACCTGTTGATGGACATACAATGTTGGTTTCGTGTGTAGGAAAAAGAATGTACTGAAACTTGGGAGTAAGCCATGGCATCTCATTAAAATTCCGACCAAAAGAGTCACCACCAAGACGGAAGACACAGTCTCCAGTGCGAACATCCCAGATTCCAATCATTCCTGACTCGTAGACCACAGCCAAGAGGCTTTTATTCTTGGAGAGTATAACATCGAATAATGCGGCTCGCTTCATAGAATCCTCGTCATTCTTCACCTTCACAGGCAATGCTCTTTGTGAGTTCGATTTGAGGCGAATGGTTTGTGCCTTGAAAAACATGCAGGCCATTTGATAGTTGGGAGAAGGTAAGATGTGGAAAGATAAAGCAAATGGCAGGAACTGTGTCAGGCATTGCCCTGTTTCGATGTTCCATGTCCTGAATTCACCATGCAGGCAGCTCGATCCAAGAATGGTGCATTTCTTCAAAAACCTGGCATTGTTGGGAATGCCTGCGTGGCCATTCAGAGCCTGAATGAATTCTCCAGATGGCAGAACTCGAATCCAAATGGTTTTTTCCTCATCAATCCCATAGGCCACCATAATGGAATCATTTTCGCAAAGTGCAACTGAAATTACTTGAAATATGTGCGTCCTGTCGATGTGTTCAGCTATTGTCGAGTTATTGTACTTCTGGATGCAGACGCCGGACGGTATATCCCATACGAATGATTGACCGTCTCTCTCACGCGAAAATACAGCCAGATGTTTGGAGTCCGGGGAGGATTCAAGTTCCCTTCTTGTTGTATATGGGCCCTCATGGAGAAGCTGAGAGTCTTGAAGAACGACGTGGCGTAGGTTACTGATGGACTTTATATGAAGCACGACTACATGATTTGAAATGTCTATGAAAGCACAGTATTGGGCGCATGGTAAAAACTGTGGTCCTTGTGGCAACAATGACGATGATTCATATTGCCCAACCAACTCGGCTGTTTCTCCACTCCAGAGGCGCAGTTGTTGTTCAATCGTTGTGGAAATCCAAAATGGCTTGTCCGTTATGGTGACTGGTATTCCGCCGTGTGGTGAGACTTCTCCAATCCAAAGCTCCCTGATACACTCGTCGGTATCCAGGTGCCAGACTCTTAAGTTGCCATCCGCTAAAAGGGATACCATATGTGTGTTGTCTGGAGAGAACGAGCCCCCTATAATTGCGGCCTTATGACCTTCTAAGACATGTTGATATTGATCCCAGTCAGTCGATGGAACAGCGAGTCGAAGTATCCAGGCAGGTCTGTTTTTGGTAAAGATAGGATGCAACAGACTCTCAGATGGGATAGTGCAGCATAGCGAAGAGTAGAACTGAAGAGGGTGCTGGTCGATTATTGTGAAATTCATTTGAACAAAGTGGTGGACGTCGATGAGAAGATTCGAAAGCTTGGGGCTCTTGGTTTCCTGGAATACCGTTAGATGCAGACTGACAAGAGTTCAATTGATTTACTCACTCTCATGCTTCCTTGTAATATAGATATCATACCATACAATTCCGGTAGACGTCCGATTAGGCTGAGACACTCCAAGAAATGAAGAAGATGGCGCTCAAGAAACAATAAGACATCTGCCGAAATGGACGCAGACTGTGGAGCCCTGCCCAGGTGAATTACCCAGTAGCGACACGCATATTCCAAATCCGCAGAGATGCAGGACGCTATACGGCTCTCAGGAACTCTAGAGCGGCTAGTCCCCGGCGCCACAAGATTGCAAATATCTTCTTTCAAGCTGGAGTTAAGGATACGGAGACAACCGGAAGCGATTCGATTATGAGTTTCCTCCTCATCGATCCAGAACCTGTTGGTTCCCTTCTTCTCCGGATCAAGCAAGAAGTCTCTAAATGACAAATGAAGCATCCTTATCGGCGTTTCGGTCGTCTTGGGGTAATTCAAAACAGAGTGAAGCACGTCCAACCTGTGGTAAACACTGTCTTCAGACACATCGATAATCTTGGTCAGAGCAGGAACTGACAAAGGCGTTTCAAGGAGTATAATAGTACCCACGACCTGATGGAAATTCGCAACAACCTCATCTTGTTCTCGTAACGAAAGGTCTTCCAATTGCTGTTCAAGTGTCGGTTGGTATGTGGCATTCATCTTTGATTCCTGACTTTTTGTCTCAAACGCCAAAACTTTCTGCAGCTGGGCATCGGGACTTGCGCTTCTGCGCTGCGACAGAAAGCGACATACAGTTGCGGCGAAAATGAAGAGCGGCACTGCCTTCTCAACGAGGGCTTCTGTCTTTTCGGGACCGGGCCATGTGTCCGGAAGCTTTCTGTGATCTTCCACCAAGACGTTGTACTCCTTGAGGGTTTTGTCCAACTTTTCCGTGAAAAAGATGCGAATGTCCCGTTTGATAATGTCCTGTGGTATCTCGTGGAGAACAAAGTCTTGATAGCTTCCAATAACAGCACGAAAACCGAGTCGGATATGTAATTCAGGTCGACTCGTTATGAGCACCCTGGCACTGACGTTTGAGGCGAGTTTCATACGAGTAAAAAAATTAATGAGTCGCCTGATACTTTCGTCTCCATCACACTCATCCAAGGCATCGATCACAATTACGATGGTTTGTTTGTTCGACTGCTGCATTCTCAGAATAGGTTGAAGTATCAGCTTATCAAACTGCTCCTCAGCCATCTTGGATGTTACAAATGAGTCTTGGTCGATAGCTAATTTGATGCTTGAGGCGAGGCTAGGGTTACAGGTGGCTAACTGCGAAGCGATGGTGGTGTAAAAGCAAGACAGATTTCCACGATCACCGCCACCTCTTTTGAAGAAAGAGCTAGCCGCAAGACAATTTTGCTCGTCCCAGCGTTTAGCTACTGTGCGAGCAATAGTTGACTTGCCAGTGCCGGCCATGCCTTGTAACCAGAAGATGGTTTCAGTCTTGTCATCGTTGAACCAATCGTCTATGTCTTGCAAGAGCTCAGAACGAGTGGCTTTGAGACAAAAGCTGTTTTCTTCCTCTGCTTGAGAATTGTAGGCGGCGCTAGCGGCATTTGGAAGTGTAGACGGGATCACACTGTCATCGAATTTATCAAGCTTCGAGTGTGCTTTGCTGATTTGAGTCCCCACGTTGTCTAATTTGAGACCAGCTTCAGGCTGAAGTGCACTGTACAGATTAACATCTTAAAATAGTTCAATGAGAAACTACTCACATTCCATCAACTTGAAGTACAAGCGACAGTGAATTGTGACATCTATTGATACGTCCAATAGTACGATGGACATCTTCACTTTGAAAGGGCCATTTCAACGACTTGAAACCCAATCGTCTGAAACCTCTTTTGGAGGAAGGCTGAAGTTTCCTGCCAACTTCAGTTAAGATGTCTAAACATTCCTTGACTATATGGGCAAAGTCTTGTGATGCTGTGAGCTTAGCACCTTGAGGACCTTCGATGAGAGTTTTCACTTTGGTAGCAGTGTCATGTAGATTCGCGACTTCGTGCCGCAGATCCTTGATTTCGGCCTCTGCATGTTTTATCTCTTTGGCGTAATTGGAACAGACCTGTAGTAATTTGACTGAAATGTCAACGACAGCGATAACACTGGCTGCGACTCCAAGCGCCTCCATTGTGAACGCGCGAGAAGATGATGAATCGTGGAGGAAAGAGGAAAAGAAGAGGGGAAATGGTTCAGCCGCAAGCCCTGTCTCTGGACAAATGCATGTCAGATATCAGCAGATACGTGACGTTCTACAACGAGCCCAATGTGACCAGGTCAATCAGCATAGATCGGGGTAATATTGAGTTCTAATATAAGACTAGTAACAGTCTTTATGCAATGAGGGAACAATTTTATATCAACATCCCATTCCTAGACATATTCCAAAGAGAACAGTTCTAAAATAGACAATCACATAGGGAATAGCTTATGGTCATTTTTATCTAGTGATACTCATGTTTTCTTTCACCTGCACAAAGATTTTACCTAGTCATTCTCACATCTTTCCTTTTTCACAAAACAGATAGATATCTTTAAACGTCAGTTACTAAACAACTGGAAGCGTATAGAATCTAGGACCTGGTAAGTTCTCAGCTGTTGGACTATTATTGAACTAATACTTTATCTCAGATCAGAAGAACATTACATCAAAACACAGCATGTCCAGATATTTACGCAAGTCTTCCCTGTCCTTTAGCTCCTGCTTACTCAATAACTTTACACCTTCTAATCTCGCAATTCCCCGGCTTCCTGATGAGATAACGAAATTTGGTATTGAGAATGCCTTTCTGATAGCTGACAAGCGGGCTTTCTCATCATGCAATTCTTTACATTCCTTTTCGCCGGCCAGAATGTGTAGTCTCTCTTTCGACAAAGTCGAAGCCCAAAGGATGCAGTCGGTTCCTCCTCCTCGTAAAATCTTTATGGAATCATCCAGAAGCCTTAGTCTGTAACTCGACGCAAACTGGCGGTTTAGTTTCAAAGCCAGAAGCTTGGTTGTGTAAACAAAGACTTCGACTGCCAGGCTGTCATCCAACTTATCAGTAACCTGTAACTTCCCCATTACCATATGTCTTAGTTTCATTATGATGTCTTCGAGTTGATAGGATCTTTCCTCCTCAGATGGTAGCCTCGTGATATCTTCCATCTGGTGATGGCCACCCTCGTTAGGCATCATGACTTCGTACTGGCTTAAGTTGCCAAGCCTGTGGCTCGACTCAGCAACAGCCATCTCCGCTAGACCCGATAGATAGCAAAGGGACTTTGGTGTGACCTGTTCACCAATACTCTTGATATAGGTAGTGAATTGTCTACAAATAGACTCTGTTGGTTCGAGTCTAAGTGTTATAGTTCGTCCACAGACTCTACCAAAGTGTGACCACATCTTCAAAACCATGTTGTTGTTGGGGCCTAGCCTATTCTCGAACACCTTGATGGTCATGCGGTAACCGAGTTGCAAAGCGGTTTTGAACCTCTGGGGCGAAGAACGGAAAATAAAAAGAAGAGAAGATATAACTTGGCATGTAGGATCGTCTGGGCCAAACTTGGCAGCTAGTTTTGTGTCAAGAAGATGCAAGAAACTCGGGGCGAGTGGGTGAATTGAAACGGGGTACGTTGAGTTTGGTAGCTCATAGGTAGGCAAAGGTAGTCGAATCTTGGTAAGGTTGAGACATATCCTCCAGATATAAACCATCTGGAGCAAAAAGCATTCTTTACTCAATGTCTCGTTCAAGTCTTCAATGCGATGGAAAAGAAGTTCAAGACATTTCTTGAGGAATAATGGAATACCGTTCCCTGAAAGGTCCGTGATGGCTGTGCATAGGGATTCTACCGATTGCCACTGATACGATAGAGTCAATCCAATGGGCGATTCAAAGAACGAGAAGTTATTCGGAGTCCATTTCCAATGGGTAGACCCGAATGAACCATTGATGATGTTGTCTGTCGCTACCTTGATTTTCCAAAGTTGTCTTTCCTCTTCGCCATACCACCGGAACCTTGGTGGACGAGGCGTCCAAGAAACCACAATTTTGAAAGGCGTATAGACCGGGTGCGGAAGTGCTTGTGCTACTCTCTTTCTGTTGTTTCCCGGGGTTTCGTCCGATACGTTGTTCTTGTCGAACCTCCATTTGGTAAAAATGTTTCGATACTGCTTATGTCTTTGAGTTGTCAGCTATGGACGTTGCTATTTTCTGTCTTGTGGGAGGTGCAATAAATGATTAACTCACGACGCCTCGAAGCCATGTATAGCAGCCATACCCTCCGACAGTAAGTGAAGGGTCCCTTTTTCGGTCATGTACACGCGCTCTATAGTATCCTTGTGTGCTTCCCACACTGATGGCAGAATTCTCGGGCTTCTGACCATTTTGTCGTCTGGGAGGTTGGCAAGGCATGGAGAGATGCTCGTGGAGAGATGCGTGGCAGATGTCAGCAAGAGCCTGATTATTCTCAATGAGCCCAATGGTGCCAAGGCCAATCAACATAGATCGGCATAATTTTGAGTCCGAATGCAAGACTGGTAACACAGTCTTGATGCAGTTGTCCTTTAAAGCATGATAATTGGGTCGATGCTAAATGCCCTTTTTTTGATGGACGAATCAGATGCTTCCCCTATCTAGGTATATTCCCATCTCATTGTTCAAAGATAAGTATCTTCCTCTGGCTGTAGGATATAAATCATCTTGGAATTTGTTTATTCTCATCCGTTGAATTTCTCTTTTCTTCATCACATCCACAGCTAGAGTCATTCTATTCCTTACTACCCTATCATGGCTACGGGTCAACAGTCTCGGCTTATGGTATACTTTGATGTTGCATCTCCAGCACCCCTGCTAATCTTTGACTTAGGCAAGGGCTCAGTCCATCATGTCGGCAGCCATTTTCGTCCTTGCCATCTTCGCTTTCTTGGTCGTCGACATTTATCATCGTGCTCGTCGAGCATCTGCTGCAGTTGGAGACAAGGGGAACATCCGCCACTATTTCCTACAACTGTTTTCCCACCGTCAACCCTACCAAGACTCATCTACTGGGAGTGCAGCAAGACAAGACTACTATTATACGTGGCAGATCACCAGAATGCTTCGAGTCCACATGGAAGATGCTACAATGGTTTTCATTTACATCCTAGTTCTGTTGGCTTTATGCATGTTTCTGGGTATCTTGCTTGTCCAGTATTGGACCATCAGATGGTTCGTTGGCTGATATAAATGACATGCACAATTACGATCAGAGGTTCATAGGCTTGCTAAAGATTTGGAAGACAACGGGAAATGTGACTATCCGGGGAGGGGAATATCTAGGCTCAGAATGACAAAGCTGGAAGGAATCTATCTTATTGATGTGTAGTTATCTCTTTAAATCAGCTATAGTTTTCAAATCTGGTAAATTGGGAATTCAAAACTCAGTATCACGACATATTCCGTCTACTGGAGGTATGTAGCTTAATCTTCTAGATACTTTCTTATATACTATATTGTGAAAGCTATAATACATCCTCTGTAGGGTAAACCATCTTATTCCTCAAGGCAAATAAGTCCTAAATATACTCCATATCCTACTTAGAAAGATATCTGCAACCTCGCCCTGGCAAAATAGTAACTGCTCTTTCAGAACTACAGTTTTATTTATACCGCTTGCCCTATCTGCTTGAAGCAAGCAATGTGTAAGAACCTCTTCAATATTACAGTGCCAAAGTAAGGAAGGAGTTAATATTTCCTCAAATCCTTTAAACACTCCATTGATAACAAGGAGTGCAAATAGGCAGGTACTGTAGCTGTATTTATAATGGTTAAGCTGAACTGTCTCGAGCCTCCAAGAAAAGCCACATAGATAGCCCAAAATAAGGAGACGATCTGACTGAACAGTGTTGTCACATCGCTCTATATATCTGAAGACATCTGTGACTTGCCATAAATTGGGTGTTTGAGTCCAAGGCGGGTCTTGGAAATCAGAGAGAAATTTCAATGTCAGAAGGCTGTTAAATTGTTTGACAATCAGCAAAAATGCTTGTGGCCAATGTTCAAGCTTCAAAGAATGACTCGTATGTGTTGAACGGTAGGTGAATCTCTCCAGCCTTTTTTGAAGGTCGTACATCTGCTGTGGATCTAGCCTTAGGTCGGAAAATGATGTTGGAGTCATTGACTCCTGCGATAACTCGTCCCCTTGTGGTAAGAGAAAATACATATGTGGAGCGGACAATCTTTCCATCAAGGTCCAAGTGCGGGTGAACCATTTATCAGTTGCTACTGCGGCAAAAAGACGATACGTTCTTGCTATCGTATCGGCAAGACCCGAAATGACATCTGCTGCCATTTCGAGAGGCATCTCCAACTCGTCGAGGAATGTACCTTGGTTGATGCACCGGATGGAATCTGCCTGATGTTGGTGGCGGATATGGAACGACAACAGAGCTATGGCGTGTTGACTCTGCTGGAATATCTTATGCACCACATGTAGATGCTGCTGTAAATCATCTGGATCGTACTGCTCAATACAGTCTTGGTCAATCCAGATCCGAGGAGTATTGGTAGATCTGGCAAACTCGATGGCTCGATGTAGAACTGCGTCTTGAGATCGTGCTTTTCGTACTGAGCCGCCGACTGAAACTCTAAACCGAGAGATTGCTTCCGTGTTGGTAATGGGGTCGAATCTTTGCCATGTGTATGATACGGCCACATAATCCTTGTTGCCGATATATTGACCTTTCTCTGTGAGCCTTAGAATCGGATTCTGGTCGTTGCTATTGATGGTATCAACCTCGAGGAACCGAAGGTCAAGTGGCTGCTCGACCGAAGTAGAGGTAAAGTTTTCCGAGCACACTATATCCTCGAGGCTTGCAAGCATAGCATTCGGAGTCCCATGGATATCCATAAATGTAAGCTCAGTATCCCGCTGCATTACTTTAAAAAACAGAGTAGTATATAAAGAGAAGTAAGATTGAAAGTTAATAATAGATAAAGATTGCAAAGATTTAAGTTTTTTAAAATTCTTAAAATAAGACCTCTTACTGCAAGTAATATTTACTGGATTATAAAGAAACTGAGACTGTTAAATATTAATTGAGGCATTTTAATGCAGATACTAAGTAATATAATAATAAAGAGATTAGGGTTACAACCAGGGTTCAAAATGTAGATCACCCTCATTACATAAATATACACGGTAATGTTATCCCTGTGATAAAGATAAAATAAAAGGAGAAAATCCCAGCATGGATAAAAGGGCTGTGCCTGCCAGATAGGTCATATGATACTACTCCTCTATGTGCTCAGGGTAGGGCGGGGTAAAAATACATTGGATTGAGTGCCGCTTTGCAGGTATTAGCTATAACCTGAGTAAACGCCAACAGTTAACAGCAGGTAACTTAGTCCGACTGTTAGATTCGATTGGAACAGTAAAAAGAAAGAAAGGCGCCATGTCGTTATGTCTGCGACGGCTGTGTCATGCATTTATAGTAAAGGTTGACCTTCAGGCTGTTAAGGTTCGACCCATAGAACATTGTCTGAAGTGCACGGCCGCTCTTAAACTTCAATCGTCTTCTCATGGCTGCGACAGAGTCAATGCTAGAACTTACCAAATGTCGTACTTGGAGTTCGGGGGACATATTCGTCAGACTTGTCAATTTCTATTGACTGCATCTTGCCGAATTATTCCATACACTCTTTATGGTCGTTCACTTCGTGGCGGACATTGCTCATACAGTAATGACGATTTTGTTTGAGGATGTCATGAGAGTCTTGAATTTCTCCGTAGCTGATATAGAGCGGTGGACATTGCATTGATGATAGGGATGTTCTAGACTAAACGCATTGTTGCTGAAGAATATTTTAACTAGAAGCTAGTAGGCCCAGACCCTTTATTTATTGATCTCTGCAAGGATTGCCTGTGAGTGCCCTGTCGTGCGCTGTTCAGTAGCGCGCCAGGAGTGGAAATTCTCGTTTATTACGTTGACACAATTGGACGAGTAGTCGATCTAGACACTAAGGATCATGAAGCGAATTCAATAGGCCCCATCTTAAAATCAATAGTGTCAAAAACATGTCAGCTCAGCAGTCACGATGTGCAGGGGAGATTTCAGCTGATATTATTTTATAACTTCTCCTGTTGCTGTGTCTTTTCTGTTGCCATCTTCCATCAATTCTCTAGCGGACTAACAATTAAACAAGTTTGCAGAGATGAAGTTCTTCAGTATCCTAGGCTTGGGCATGATTGCCACAGTTGTTGATGCAGCTTATCCCAACCCCGGCAATGGCCCCGCGGATGCTTGCTATACTGGTGCGTTACCCTAACTGTCAGCTTGGTGGAATTTGCTAACGACCCGCTCTGTGTAGCTGTTGCGAAGCCCAACAATAAGCAACGCACCAGCGACTGCAAGTCATTTCTTCTCACAACAGTGACTCCCAAGAAGTCGTAAGATTCCTCAATTCAAGCTTGTCGCCACAAACACTAACAGCCATCATATAGTACCATCTATAAGACAACTACGATCACCAGAAAGACTCCGACTGTTACCAAGTCAATCACTGTCACCAGCACCTCGTCCGCAATCGACACCAGCATCAGTTCTGTAGTACAGACCGTGACAGATAACATCGTCGTTACGCGAACCGTCGATCATACCAAGACCGTGACAGAGCAGACCACAACGACAATCACAACCGACGTTGCCGATCCTGCCCCAAGCGTTAAGCGCAAGCGCTCTGTATCTCGTATCCCAGAATACCTCGACAACCTGTGCACCAACTCTGCTCAGTACTCGTCGGCTTGCTCCCGCATTGGCGTCACTGCCAAGACAGTCACCGGTCCTCGCGTTACTGTCGTTTCCAACATTGTGCGCGTCAAGATCCCGCGCGCCACCACGGTTCGCACGACTGTTAGCACCACCTGGGTCACTCAGACGGTAAAGACCACCGTCATCTTGAAGACGTACAGCACTGAAGAGGTCACCAAGACTATCGACGTCGTCACTGACGATGTCACCGTTGCGACAAAGACCGTCACCGAGACCACTACAAAGACAGAAGCAGCCAAACCGCTCGAAACAGTCACATTCTTTGCAGCTGGTGTCGACGATCCCGCACTGGGCGGGTTAGGGATGGCGAACATTGAGTGGAGACAGGCCGGCAGCTATTACATGACCTTCAGCCGCGATGGAATTCAGAGCTATACTTTGAACAAGTTGACTGGCGAGGTAAAAGCATTTAATGGGCCAAGCGATGTGATTGGCAAGTCTGCTTCATACAGTTATTCTCCCGGAAGTGGTAACCCCTTTGGCAATGCCATGTTGCAAGCTAGTGGCGCTGCACCCTTACTCTGCAAGGCCGCAAATGGACCAGGATATCGATATCTTGAGTGCAAGTTCGACACTAATAAAATTGCCGACTTTTGGCTATGCAAACAGCGCTTGGTCGTCGTGTATCCAGGCTACAGTCTTTCGAGATGTTACATGGATGGGCAAGCTTACACAGGGTACAAGATTTCTTACATTCAGATACAGTCGGTTCAATAGATCATTTATTTGTATCAACCTTCATATTACTATTTACTTTTTTTTCTCATAATATATATATAATTTGTAAAAAAGAATGTGTAGTATTAAGCCCTAGATTTATTATACTAAAGAATATTACAAGAGTTAGGGTTATAGATACTGATTGTACTCTAGCGAAAGCGCTTGTATAGTTTGAAATATTCCTGACAGTATCATTAAAGCTTAATCAGCGATAGATATTTTACAACTTGAACCTTTGCAATATGACAGTTCAGCAATCTCGAATTTGTTTCGATTGGCTCATCCATCCCAGAGAAATATCGACACAGCCTTGTCATCATGCTCGGCAAGTGACTCTTCGGTCAAGTGAGACGAGGCTGAGTTAAATCCTTCGCTCCACATTCCATAATTATTTAATGCTGACGGAGTCCATTTGGCATGCTAATGTTTTTTACAACCATAGTACAGCTCAATCACTGAACATGCCCAAAAACAGGCCATCGCAGCAAAAACGAAACCAAGCGAAATATGATGAATGGGCCAAAGAACGGCGAGAAAGAGACCTGCGCGAGCATGAGACTGCTAAAGCAGTAGCAGATGATGACAAACTCGAATTCGGATCCAAGATTGATGAATTGGCCAAAATTCGAAAATGGTTCTCCGGCGACACACCAACTCTTGATCAATACCTCGGAGGATCCTTGACTATTTCTGAAACAGTAAACATCATTGCAAACCCGATAGACGTATCATACACAAGTGCTGATTTCGGCCGAAAATATTACGAAGAGGAGATGTGCGCTCGGACACAACGCGGGTTTCACAGTCCCGAGAAAGCACTTGAGCTTTGGGGGCCCGAGGAGGATTATCCAGAACCTCAAGAAGAATGGGATCCATCAAAGTCCACTGAATCGCAACTATGGGACCTATGGTTTTCTGTTCTTCATGCAGCGAAACGGATCCCATTTACAGATGAAGCGCAACAACAAAAACTAGTTGACCTAGTCAAAGCCTTGAAAGCACGTCCGAATCCACCTCCTCCTGAACCAATGACGATACCGTTGAAAAGAAGTTGGATTTGGGAGTCTGGTACTTTATGGACAGATTTAACCGTCCTTGGTATCTCAGTATCAGAGACCTTTAACGACGTTTGCGGTTGCGGAGCAGGTTGGCTTTGGCCAGAACAGCGAGCATGCGAAAACCTTTACGCCTTCCTGGCAAGACTCACTTCTAACGGGATCAACCTCGCCAGAATTGGAGTATCGTGCGTCAATACACTGGAGCAAACTCCCTTTCCAGGATACAGGCCATTCCCCACGCCGCCTATAAGCGAAGTACTTAGTTATGACGTGACTTGTGCGGCACTCTGGACCATCATCGCTGGCAAGGAAGTCTATAGTGTATATCCAGATACTCGCGATGAAAGAGACATACAAGTAGTGGACAGAATTATCGGGTTAAGAAACAACAAGTTACCTTGGAAAAGATCTTTGAACAAATACAAGGGAAGGGCACGCTGGGAAACTGCACGGAAGGAATTTGCGCGACGACGATTCGAAGAGGAATCAAGAAACGAGGAATTGTCCGTTCAAGTTCGAGAATTGGCTGCCAAAGCTGCGCAAGCGATGGTTCCGTTAGTCTGGCTTCAAGGACAAAAGACTGATTAAAATAGTACATGAGAATAGGGAGCATTTAGTATATTCATTCTTGCAGATTTGATCAAATTGTTGGAATTTATACAACATCGAAACACCCATGAGTAACTTCTCAACAATTGTAGTCTCAATGCAGTTTCCATAAATATCTCATCTTGTCTTATCGCCATGCAATAAAAAGCAAAGCTGAATGCAAGTGGCTTGCGTATTAAATCCCGGTCTGACAGCATTTGATACACCGACATATTAATTGGCCTATAAAATGAGGCCCTCTACGCTTTGACGTGGCACATATCGTCATATTTGCTGAAATCTCGATCAGCATTCTCCGAAGCTGCCTTTCCCAACGAAGTAACATTGTCTCAAACTCGCGTCCTGCAGCACGGACTCACCGAAGCTGATAGAGATCATTCAGATATCACTTTTTATTACCATCCGTGCACAATTCAGCCTCTGATAACAAATTGATTCCCATCAGATTGGAGACGGGATCTGCAAGGGTGTATCCGCAACTAGCCTCTCCTTGCATATTCGAGGCTGGCTAAGGTACAGCTCAGCTTGCCTCATCCTTGGTATCTCCATGACAGTAGCCCTAAAGTGGACAAGGCCAACTGCAGGGAGCAATAGTTTGAAGATAGTCTCAGTTGTGACGTCGCATCGTTGAAACTTTTGAAAGAAAGTCATGGGATGGCAAGTGTATAATAAGAACACTCCTCATCGCTTTCACTTTGCAATCAATCAGTCCCTCATCAATTCATCTTTACAATGGTTTATCAAGCAATCACAAGACATCCCAATGGCAAACGCCTCCTTGCTCTCGATGGAGGTGGTGTCCGAGGAATCATGGGTCTTGTTATCCTCAAAGAACTCATGCACCGTGTCCAAAAGCGCAAAAACCTTCCCGAGATTCCTCGCCCATCCGACTACTTCGAACTTGCCGGTGGCACAAGCACTGGTGGTATCATGGGTATCATGCTTTTCCGACTACGCATGACTGTAGACGACACCATCACAGAATATGACAGAATTGCCAAGAGCATCTTCAGTCCCAAGTTCTGGGGTTATGACATCAGCTGGCTACCTGGTGCGAAAGGCATCAACAACAGCAAGGCCTTGGTCCAAGACAGTCGTTTTGACGCATTGTCTATGAGCAAAGCCATTGATGAGGTCGTGGAGAAGTATGGTCTTGATGAAAATGATAAGAAGCTCAAGGGAAATGCCCCTCTTATGCACGAAGGAGGTGCACGTATGTGAGTAGCAACTTGACAACAAACTACTCTATGTATATCTCTGACATTATTAGGTTCTGCTGCACCACTGCCCAGAACAGAGCCGAGTCTATGTTGATGCGATCTTACAAAGACAGCACAATTTATTCCAAATCAAAGGTCAACGACGCACTTCTCAAACACGGCGACAAGCTCACTATTAGCATCGCTGCTCGTGCTACATCCGCCGCGCCGACCTTTTTCCCCGAAGTCAAGTTCCCCGAAGACAAGCCCGACCTTGTATTCTGGGACGGCGGTCTTCTGAACAACAACCCCATCGACCAACTCTGGTACACGCGCTTCGAGCTTGTTGACCCATCAGAACCAGCCCCTTCGATCTCATGCGTTATCAGCTTGGGTACTGGCTACGTCAGTCCAGGCAAGGCTAAGCCATCATGGATCAAGGTCGTTGGCGTCGCATCAAAGGTCATGGACTTTGCTACCAACACCAATGCTAAGGGCAAGGACTTTTCACGACACATGAAGCATTTGAATGCGAGAGAGGAGCATAAGGATACAAAGTATATCCGTTTCAACCCTTATCTGAAGGAGGAAATTGGTTTGGATGATTACACCAGAATGGAGGAATTGAAGGACCTTGCTAGGAAGACTATGGCTGATCCAAATGAGACGAACCAGTACTGGATTGAGCAGGCTGTCGATGCTATTTGCGATACCAAGTAGCGAGAGTAGTATAACTAAGAATGGCAATAACAAAACTTTGCTTAAGCAAGCGAGAATGAGCCTCATATGTCTTAAAATTCTCAGTCTAGATACTACTGACTATCAGCGGGTCGTCAATGCGGAGTAAAGTCCCGCTGAGCCAAAGATGATTACGTACAAAAAGGCATCCTTACCGTAACGATATCCATCATGATCATCAAGTTGTCCAGCGGTGGTATGACGTATCCTTGTTGTCAGATCATTAGGGTCTTGTAGGGCCGATTCGGTTACCGGTTAAGTTGATTGTTTCTCGAAGCAGTAATAAGTCCTTGGCGGAAAGATGAAAGAGGAATTGACATGAAACACGATGTCAAGCTAAGCTAGGATGAACTTGGTAGGCCTCCATTGATTGACAACGGGAAGTTCCGTTTTCTCACAGTAGTCAATGGCTTCATGTAAAGAGTCCCCTGTCTCCTGCTCAAGCGGGAATAGGACATGCAAGCTATCGAGTCTATAACTCAATTGACAGGTTCTGATCCTGGCGGTTGCGGAGTATGATCTTCCGTCTCTGGATTTATCCGTAATTATACAGTCTAGCCCAGGCTGCGGGGTAATACAACTATAATAACCTAGGGCTACTCGAAATGAAACAAACGAAATATTACAGTACCACTTTATTTATCCGTATGCAACGCTATTGACCAGCGGTCAATAAATGACATATACTTGGAACAATTGTCCAAGTTCCCAATTGAAAAGATGCGGGGTCCTTTTGCGGACGACCTTCCTCCGGAAATCTCACGGTATTTAATATCGGTACTTGAAACTCGCCTCACTTAAAGCTATAGCGATAGGAGCCATGGAGTATATAACTAGCATCAGTGTCGGTCAAAGAAGAGAAGGACAAGCACAGACTCCACTTCCAAACAATCAGAAACAGAGTATCCACCATGCTTGACTTTCTCTCCCCGCGCAAGCTGTTGACCCAGCTCACCCTGGGCGCTGGCCTGGTTGCGGCTCAGCTCCAGACTATCAGCAACTTTGGACCAACCTACGACACCCGTCTGGTGATGCAGGCCTATGTTCCGAGCAACCTCCCCGCTAACGCAGCAGTTATGGTCGCTGTAAGTGACAGAAACATTAAAGTACCTTTTACGACGCCCCAGCTAACACGGACCTCAGCTTCACCCTTGTGGTGGCACTGGACCGGGCTATTTCCAGCAGACCAAGTACAAGTCTCTCGCCGACTCTCGTGGAGTCATCCTCATCTTCCCATCTTCACCCAAGGACTCTAACTGCTGGGATGTCGCCAGCACCAAGACCCTTAAGCACGGTGGCCAGGGAGACAGCCAGGTCATTGTCAGCATGGTTGACTATGCCATCAACACGTGGAAGGCCGACCGCAACAAGGTTTTTGTCACTGGTACCAGCTCCGGATGCATGATGACCAACGTCCTCGCCGCGACATACCCCGACCGCTTCGCTGCTGCCACCTGCTACTCCGGCGTTGCTGCTGGATGTATGGCCGGATCACCTGGATCCAGCCCCATCAGCTCCGACCGTAAATGCTCCGATGGAAAGATTGTCAAGTCTGGACAAGAGTGGGCCAACCAGGTCAAGGCTATGTACCCTGGCTACAGCGGCTCTTACCCTCGATTCAAGACCTGGCACGGTACCGCCGACTATCTTGTTACTTATCAGAATTTGCAGGAGCAGATCAAGGAGTGGTCTACTCTTCATGGCGTTTCTCTTACCAGCAGCCAGCAGAACACTCCTCAGCCTAACTACACCACCATGATCTACGGAGATGGAACTAAGTTTGTCGCTGTTTCTGCCGCTGGAGTTGGACATGTTGTGCCTACTCATGAAGACGACGACTTTAAGTGGTTCCGTCTCACCTAAGTGGATGTTACCCAAGGACTAGCAAAAGGAGATGGTTCAATGAGTCAAGAGTTATGATGACATGGGGTTGATGACATGAGAATGATACTTCAGAGGTATAGCTTGTTGTTTATGTAAATTACCAAACAATATAACCTTCTTTCGATTCTGGCAGTGGACTGCCTATCAACTAAATTCCCGAATCATCTTGAAAGACTTCTGCGTTCCAATGATTAGTCTTATTTCCATACCAATCATTCCATCTCGCGCAAACTCTCTCCACTTCCTTCATCCTATCATTATTCATCATCCACTTCAGCCTCTCCTGCTGTTCAAGGATTTGAATGGCTAAGCCACTTGAGGCGTGCCATGCGATGTGACAATGGAACAACCATGATCCTGGGTTATCTGCTTTGAACGCGACGACAAGATAACCTCCTGCTGGAATGAGAGCCACGTCACGTCGAGGCGGGTTGTCCCATTTAAGCTTAACCTTTCCTGTGTCGAGATCGGTGAAATTGGTACCTTGGGCAAGTAGCGCAAAGTCATGGCCGTGGAGGTGAAGCTAGAATCTGTTCAATAGTGGTCTTGAAATAAGGTCAGGTGTACGTACTGGATGAGCTACTGGCGCAAATACTCTATCAGGTTTGTTAACAAGCGGGGTTGGGGGTGCAGTGATGGCGATGTAGACCCATTCGTCCTTCTTGGAATCTGGAACAACAAGATCGACAGCATAGTTGGGGTCCCAAGTATCGTTATTAAGATTGAGAATGGTCGGGTTGGAGAAGTTAAGCCACAGTGGGTTCTCGCCAAATGCCCACCACTGGAATCCGTCGCCCTTTTCTGGTCTGTCTTTGTATTTCTTCAGACCAATGTCAAACTGAGCTTTTTCGTCTATTTCTGGTTAGAGAATGTTTTCCTCTTCTCAAGATCAGCAATACTCACAGTCCAGCTCGACGGGCTTGACCTTCCAAGGAAAGATTGGCTTCAGCATAGTATAATTCTCGTCACGACATGCTGTGACATAAGGAGTACGGAATGTTGTGGGCACAAAGGTGCTAGAAGCGTTGTATCGAAGAATACCTTGTCGCTCGTCAGGCTCATTACCAGCCTCAAAAGCCTTGCATCCATCTGCGCCTACTGTGCGAATCCAATAGTTTCCGTCAGGCGACGCAGGGAGAACACTGGTGTTGGTTGGAGTTGCGTCAAGTACAATGTGGTAACGTTGGCCTGGTTATAGTCAGCTTTGTTGAGACTTGACCCTAGCTCCCATTACTTACCAATTCCGATGACGACGTGATCTACGTCGTATGGGTGGATGGGGACAAAGTCTGTGGACATGACGGTGAAGTTGTGGTTGTCGATGCTAAAGATCCAGGTTGTGTCTACTGAGGTGTTGATAACGCGAAGGATGTACTTTTTGCCCTGAAGATTGTTAGTCTTCGTCTCGGGATACGTTGAGGAGGCTCACCTTGGTAACAGTCATGTTGAATCGTTCACGCGGAAAGCTGCCCGCGAAATTACCTGCAACGGTATTAGTCTCGACACTAGATAGCAGAGCATGATACATACCAACGCCGTTGATAAGGACACCATTCATCATTGGTCTGGTCGGACTGTTCGGCACAAGTTCTCTCTGCCAACTCTGGAATGCACTTCGATGACTCCAGTCAGTAATAAGAATCGGATCTCTGCCCTCATCCCAATTCGCACTAGAAGGTCCATAAATGGTAATTGGTCCAGCCAGTCCATCCGCATACTGCAGCGAGTAGTGGCTGTGATACCACGATGTTCCATACTGCACCGCTCGGAAGGTATATGTGAAGCTGTCGCCAGGTGCAATGGGACATTGAGTGACGCCATTCACACCATCCATCTCAAAGGACTCAAGTTGACGAAGACCATGCCAGTGAATTGTCGTGCCGTTGTAAGCGAGAGTGTTGTGAACTGTTACCTTGATTATGTCGCCCCAGCATGCTTGGATCCAGGGTCCAGGGTATTGGTTGTTAAAGACTTTACCATATGGGTTATTGACACCGTCGCCATTGATGTCTTGGTTGGTCACGTTGAGAGTGTACTAATACGGTCAGTCAGGAATAGCTAACAGCGTTGAGGCAGATGACATACCTCCCTCACAACACCCTCGGGCCAGAAGTTCTCGTAGTCAGTGTTTATGTCGAATACCTGATGATATGGACCCTTGAGCCAGCAAGAGCGATCGTCTGCCGATGTACACTTCTCCCAGCCTTTGAGCTCAGGGTACTTGCACTGGAACTCGACGCCATCCTTGTCGGGGCCGTTGGGAGCTGGGAAACGGGGGTAGGGGATCTTGTCGCCAGGCGAATTGTGAGTGAATTTTAAGACATCTTGGTGGGGGCCTTCATCTGGATGACCCGGAGAATGGAAGACGGCAACAAAGGAGAATACGAACGCCTTGCAGGCGTCAGCGATCCACATCCTTGTGGCATAAAGAGACCAAGGTCTAATAATACTAAAGTAGTAACAAATGGTCAAGATTGAATGTCAAGACAAGTCTTGAATCACGTTTGGAGACGCAAAAGGGTCAATGAATGAAGACAGGGGAAGTTTTCTTTATCAACCCACCACTTCCATCTTGCCTCTTTTCTCCCATGCATGTGCTCTCATTATCGTCCATCAATACAGGTGATGCGCCACATTCAGCCGTTGTCTTACAGTTCATCGAATCAGACAAATCAGAGTTCCCGATCACATATTATCGCAAACTATCAAATTTCTCTACCCAGTAGGTTGACCTCAAATCAGCCTGCCAGGTCCACGATCTGCATGCAGATAATTTGCAGCGTATGAGAATTCCTGGTCTCGGAGCGGGGGTTACGCCACACATTGTTAGTTCCGAGCTGAAATTCCTTGGCTCAAGCCACAACGTTTGAAGTAGCCGTTGTTGGTTATGTATGACGATATCGTTCGTGATCGTTAAGACATCCTAGAGTTCATGGCTGAATTTAGACCTTCCGACGTGCCGTGCCGCTGCAAGTTATTGTGGGCTGGCGTTTGCATTCTTGACTGGATTGCAAGCACCTGGCCTATCAGTCGTGATATTATCGTCACGTGATGATAAGATAAAGCTGAGAGAGAAAGAGACCTGAGCTTAGTCTTTATTTCTTAGCATAGACAGGATAACTAGCTTTACTGCCAAACAGCCTTTATAAAAGGCCGTTTTAAGCTTTCATTTCAGTTACCTGGCCTCTTTCCATATTAACAAGCACTTCCTCGGACTCATTAGTCGTCATTCCTCTTTCTAATAATGTAACCACACCCATAGAATTGTTTTTCCTGCTGCCATGCTTATTATTCATCGACAAGAGCTTGTATGGCTGTTGAGCAGACGGAGCATTACGGTCCGAAGTACTCTGTCGTTCCTTAATCTTAACCCATAGCGCCTTAAACGACGGCAAGTTCACGGCGACAATAGCACATTGCACCTCAAAAGCCGCTACGATAACCATTTTTTTGACATCGATTGAAACATCTGACTCCATCGACGTGACAGATACAAGTATTGGAAGGCGAATGAGGGCCACTGTGAGTGACACAATGCCAAAGACTAAAACGGAAAGAACGGTGGTCTTTCGTCGAAGAGTTATCTGTAGAGACCAAATTGTTGTTATGGGGATGCCGAGGATATAGAAGTCCATGATAATGTTCTACGTAAGGGGTTAGCATCTTGTCAACGTATCGTCCACGAACTCTTGGTTAAACGCATTAAGATGGGAGGTGTGAGCATGACAGTGAGTGTATCGATGCATTTGACTTCTGGATATAGCGTCGGGTTGAGAATCTTCTCGAATGGTATGCATTGAAGAACTGTCATCAGACTGAATGTTGTTAGAATAAAATTTGAGGTTGTTGGGATGGACTGTACTAACAGGCTGGAGAGGAACGTAGAAAAGACAAGCACAAAGCCAACGTAAATGAAAGCTCAGAACGGGAATCCGGGCGACAAGCGCAGATAAAATAGAAGGAACGTGGTCTTGATAACAGCGTGGGCTGCGTAGATAACAATCTCTTCTATGGATGCGATCTAGATAGAAGTCGTCAGTCATTCATCTTTAGTGTACGATTGTCCAGTCATCTACCTTGATAAGAATGGGAGACGCAAAACTGCAATTAACGTTGGATGGTCTGATCAAATCGTTAGTCAACCTAAGCCAAGTCTTGGAACCTATTCCGGAAACATACTTGCCGCAGCCCAAATTCATAAACAGCTGCAAAACGACTTGATGGACAATGTTGATCAGAAACACTACCACCGATGCCCAATCATCCCAACCCCATGACTTGATGACTAGCGCACGGGAGTAAAATCAAGCTATCAACGAAAGAATGCCGATCGCGAAAGTGATGTAGGCGACGACATATGCAGCCACGTATAAACCAGACGACATATTGGGTAAAGAACGATAAACTTGACTTGTCTATTTAGAAAGCGAAAAAGAGAGTCATTGTCGGATGGACTGGATTATATGTAGGTCCAAATTTAAAAAACAATGCCCGCAGTGAGAGAAGAGATATTTCGCATTACCAATTAACTCGGAGACGAAACTCAAGCACGCCAAAATCCATTTCCGTTTATAGAACTGAGCTCCTGCCGCTCTAAGCTGAGTCGGTGCTGAGGTTGAGCTGAGGTGCCTGGTCAGGCCCATTTTTGGGATCACATACCCCTGTCGGGGTCCCCTGCGGGCCCCGGTCTGACTTTCCTACACCAAGGAATCTGACCTGTGTGAACCCATATCCTGAGTGGTCTCTGTATTCGACGCCGTCACTGCTTAGACTCTTTCCCTGGTTTTTTTGTTTTTTTTACTATTTTATTTTATTTTATTATTATTATTTTTTTTATTTTTTTTCACGGTAACTCGACTTGATGGCCATAATTGTTATGTACATTAAGTTTTACTCCAAGCACCATTTGTGAGGCAAGATTCTTTTAAGGATGTTCGCAGCCTCTAGCTAATTTTAACTAATTTTCAGTAGCTAGCCTGTCTCAACTCTAAGATGCAATAGTTCTCTATGCACGATGGATGAAGCAAGATACACGGATATGCTCACATGATTGTTGGTATGAGGTAACCCTAGTAAATCCCGTCCCCTTCCACCAACGCCCGTACCTCATACACTACGTGTTGCCTTTATTAGCAGTGGTACTAGAAAGAATTGATTCGAAATTCAGTGGCGGGGCAGATTCTGTATCTCCAATACTGCCTAAGGGGCAAACCTTTCGTGGACTTGAGATAATTCAGGGCTGTATAAGAGGTTAACTCGTGATTCCTTCATGCATATCAACTTCCTAATGAAGAAGGTGATGGAAGGTAACTATCCAGGTATCTCGGCAACCTCGGGGGTAGGAAGGATGCTCCGCAGCCTAAAGAGGCTGTCAATTAGGGCTCGGACTTGAGAAGAAGCCATGCAAGCTCACAGTCCTATCCAGGTCTCCCTCCTCAAGTGTCATCAAGATCTTGAATCTACTGTGGAGTACAAGGCTGCGAGGGATTTATGAGTGAGGATAAGCAGAAAAGAGAAGGCAATGCAATATGAAGGTCAAGATGCCGAAAATGGGTAGCACTCAGAAACAAGAGGAGGAATCGTCTCACCCAGCACGAGCCATCAAACAAATCTCCCCAACCAAAGGGAAAAGCCCATTCCAAGATGGACTGCTGCCTGGCTGTGCACCTTTGATAAACAAGGTGACAACGAGCCCGCCACGTCACGTGGCTCGTTCCTATAACCGTTCTCGCTGCTGCCCTACGTCCATCCGCCCGCGTGAACTTGTATTCTTGACTTCTACCCCTTCCGTCGCTCCCTCACTTCCTCCCCAGCCTGAGTTTCATTTCCATAAGCTGGCCACGTCATCCACTTGCTCGCATGGGGCCGCCATCATCGCTACAGGTCAACTTTGTGACGGTGTCGGCCGCATTCTCCCTTTCCCACCGATTCAGGACGACTGGTTGCCTCGTATGAATGCTTCCAAAGACCTCTTCCTTATTCGCCTAGAGGATTTTAGACCCGTATGCACCTGCCCTCCTCACTCATGACCTTTCGTTGCATACTGACTGGCGCCTGAAGGCCGCCGTCGAAGCTAACCCCCTGAGACCGATGATCTGATGGGATGGTAGTCTCTTGTCGTCGCGCTACATTCTGAGGCACTAGGCACCAGGCACCAAACTGGGCTGTTGGCCCTCGTGAGGCCTCCCACGGGGAGCTGACAAGTCGCGAAAATGCCTTAAAGACCGACTGTGTCTATACCCAAGGCAGGATGAGGGCGATGCGCTCTTGGCCTTCATTTGATGGAGCAGAAATGGCTGGCTCCGGCAGGCTGAAGCATGGCCCCTTTTCTCCCTCCCTTCCCTTCGCAATGGAGCAGTGGCCGAGTCCGACCTATCACGACTGGCGAGAACACATTGCATGAGTAGGCATGATTCACCAATACAGTGGCAGTGAACTGGCATCATTTCAGAGGCGCCTCTTCCGTGGCTGTCGGCCCCTGTTGCTGAGGCCCTTCGTTCCTATGATTCGCCGAAGATGAGGCAAGGGCTAAGCTGCACAAAAGGGAAGGAGAATGATGCGTATACTAACGCATGGATGGATGACACAATGGCTTTTCGGGATCTGCAGGATGGAGGCTGGGTGATGTCGCACGGGAGGAGGTAGAAAGGGACGAAGCGAGGCGAGACGGAGCTCGTTCTACGTTTGGTCTCGGCCTTGGCCACCTCCTTACCTTCGGGTATTCGTGCGATGACCATATGCTACAGGTATCAGGATTCTAGGTGGCCGGAAAACTCGCGGGTCAGGGATGATCGGCATCTAGTTGGCCGAGACAGACGACATCGTCAGAGTCAGGTAGGCGAGCAGAAACCGCCGGCTGTTGAAATCCAAACTCCGCTCATCTAACACGAGGATTCGATTCGTGCGCAGAGACCACGAGCAGCCAATAGGTGTGTCTCGAGGCTGGCTCTGGAGACGCCGAGGACTTTGCCTTGCCAATGAAAGAGTCGACTCCCTGGCAAGAGATTAGGTGGGTCGGCGGTAAGGCTCTTTACTCCATGCAACTGCGTTGTTCTGGCTCTGCAGTTGGCTGATTAGCAGAGATAACGGAGACGTGGATGCAGCGGCCACCGTTCGAGCATCCCCTTTGTCTCGGATGGGGGGATGGTAGGGGGAAGCCAGGCAGCACCTGGAGATGGCAGGAAGGCCATGACCTGCAAGCCAGCTAAAGCAGTAAAGCTGGACGGTGCCTGCCAGCCTGACAACGCTATCCGAACAAAGCTCACATCTTTAACCTCAATAGAAGCACGCGCAGCCCGACCATAAAACCAACCACCACCCTTGATGCCAGCCAGCAGAAGAAGCAGCAAGCTCATCCTCTTTCTCCTTCACCTGCGGAAAGCTATCCCCGCGTGAACACAACGACAACCGTCTGTCGACTTCTGGAGTCGGAGCTTCCAACGAGCCAACATGGATCCCCTTTGACGTCGACTCCGATGTGGGGGATGCCGGATATGGCTATCAAGATTTTGATGACTCGCGATCCTATGCAACGTTTCCATAGATCAACAATCTTGCTGCAGAGTCTCATCCTACGAGTAGGTTTATATAGGTAAGCCCTAAAATCCGTTCGCTCTCCTCAAAACGCCGGAGTTCTAACAGACGACCCAGATAGTCCCGCAGGGTGCTTAATGGCATCGATAGTCTTGATTATATGGACTTAACTACAGCTGGCGCAACTGAGTCGGGTGTCATGACCAGCGTGGTGAGTGGATTACCGAAATCTTCGCTGTCTATCACCGTAAACCCCCTAACGCCAGAAATTGCGTCACGTTGTCCGATCTCGCGCATCTAACACAGGATCAGGCCCCTCATCAGAGTCGGCATGCTTGTTAACGGTGCACTTGTATGTCGTGATAGCATTCCAGAGAACCCCCTACGAATACCCTCAAAGGCACGTATTTCAAGACGGGTCTGAAGAGTAAGGTCAAGGCCTTGCTACAGCCGACGCAACTGGGCGAAGCGCTGTTATGGGTGATGCTACGCACGTCACAACGCCAATTCCTTCATTATGGAGCACTCCAGGTCCTCCAACGCCAGCACCTGCATAACAGCCGGCCATTCTTGCGCTGCTTGACACTGACGATGCTCCGTGTCGAGGTGATGAGATGCTTGTGAGTGTTGCTCCTTCAGGTCGTAACAGCATACCTGGGACACATGACGCGTTCCAAAAGGACAACGATCGTTCGAAACGCCTCGGCAAGATCGTGAGATGAGCGGTCGCGGTTTTGAGGACGCCGACACCCATTAGTTGTCCAATTGCGCACCTCAATGTTGCCACGAATTTCCGAGTACGAGGAGGTGGATAGTATGTTGAGATAGCGGATTCGGTCTTCATCGGGTCCCGCTGCTAGCAGCTTCTCAGTAACCTCAAGATGACCTCCTTCAGCTGCTGCCTGGAGCGCAGTCCGTCCATACTCACTAGCAGCAGCAGCATTAGCATCAGCTCCCGCTGCTAGCAGCTTCTCAATAACCTCAAGATGACCTCCTTCAGCTGCTGCCTGGAGCGCAGTCCGTCCATCCTTGCAGCAGCAGCATTAGCATCGGCTCCCGCTGCTAGCAGCTTCTCAATAACCTCAAGATGACCTCCTTCAGCTGCTGCCTGGAGCGCAGTCCGTCCATCCTCACTAGCAGCAGCAGCATTAACATCAGCTCCCGCTGCTAGCAGCTTCTTAATAACCTCAAGATGACCTCCCCCAGATGCTGCCTGGAGCGCAGTCCGTCCATACACACTAGCAGCAGCAGCATTAACATCAGCTCCCGCTGCTAGCAGCTTCTCAACAACCTCAAGATAACCTCCTTCAGCTGCTGCCTGGAGCGCATTCCATTCATACTCACTAGCAGCAGCAGCATTAACATCAGCTCCTGCTGCTAGCAGCTTCTCAACAACCTCAAGATGACCTCCCCAAGCTGCTGCCTCAAGCGCAGTCTGTCCATTCTCACTAGCAGCAGCAGCATTAACATCAGCTCCCACTGCTAGCAGCTTCTTAACAACCTCAAGATGACCTCCCCAAGCTGCTACCTGGAGCGCAGTCCATTCATACTCACTAGCAGCAGCAGCATTAACATCGGCTCCTGCTGCTAGCAGCTTCTCAACAACCTCAAGATGACCTCCTTCAGCTGCTGCCTGGAGCGCAGTCCGTCCATACTCACTAGCAGCAGCAGCATTAACATCAGCTCCCGCTACTAGCAGCTTCTCAATAACCTCAAGATAGCCTTCCTTAGCTGCTGCCTGGAGCGCAGCAGCATTAGCATCGGCTCCTGCTGCTAGCAGCTTCTCAATAACCTTAAGATGGCCTCCCTCAGCTGCTGCCTGGAGCGCAGTCCGTCCATGCTTACTAGCAGCAGCAGCATTAACATCGGCTCCTGCTGCTAGCAGCTTCTCAATAACCTTAAGATGGCCTCCCTCAGCTGCTGCCTCGAGCGCAGTCCGTCCATGCTCACTAGCAGCAGCAGCATTAACATCAGCTCCCGCTGCTAGTAGCAGCTCGACGACGGCCTTGTGTCCGTTCTGGGCAGCATACCACAGAGGCGTACGTCTGTAAGTATCCTCCAGATATGGACTGTATTCGAGTCTAAGTAGTGTATCTGCGGCCTTGCTTAATCCAAACAAACATGCCAGATGTAGTCCCGTCATTTTCCTTGGCAGGCGTTGACTGTAATTTGTATAAGATGAGAGTTGCTTGGCTGCCATCAGCGCTTGATACGATGCCTCGACCTTAGCTTGACTCTTGAGAAAGTTGATGACCACTTGACTTGATGTTACATCCTTGCGAGCATGATGACCCCAGTTGTGCGCGGCATAATCGTAGAACGGACTTGACCGCAATCGCTCTTCAAACTTACGGTCCGTTTCACAGAATCCGGTCTCAAAGACAATGAATGAGAGGTAGGTAACGCAGGTTGTCGCGATTACAGATTCTGGGTCCCGAAACCATCGTTCCCGTGTCCGCTTGAGGTATTCTTGCGTTGTATAGTGAACCAGCCGGATGATACTGCTCTCTTCGTCGACCGTTACCAGTCCAGCGCATACAGAGACCATGTCTCCGATGTGTGTCAGGTCCCCATGGTCAAGCTCAGACTTTCCCGTCTTTGTTGCGAGGGCATGCTGAAGTTCTGATGTAGTAAGCTGTCTCTTTGCGCACGCGATCCATGACAGGACCTTCATCGCAAGTTCCTTCTTTCCTGGCATCTGTCCGTTAATTCTCTCCATAGCTTGTCCGTACGCACGAGCTAGGACTTGAACCTTCTGATCTTCGCCTGATCGTTGACTATGCTTCTGGAAGGTCTCCATTGTGCTTCGGATATCGTTTAGTGTCAGCTTATCACCAAGTAAACCAAGGTAGAGTTGTGCCAAGAGAAACCTGCGGATCGTCAGTGGCTGCTCTACTTTTCCTATTATGAGAACGTACATTCCATCGACAGCTTCTGAGATGCCCGTCGTAATCTCTTCTTGCAGCTGTCGGTCATGCTGGACGAAAGATGGTAGCTGCTCTATATGACCTTCGAGGTATCTTGCCACATCGTCGGGGCTTGCACGAATCTCTATTGATAGGCTGGTTTCGAAGCGATCCATGATCTCCGGAATGAATCTCGACGTCGCAAAAATGTTTATCCCATGCCTTGTCTGCAGGTTAAAAAGCTCCGAGAGGAACCTCGTCCGGCATCCATCGGATGCTAGGCATTCGTCAAGTGCGTCAATGATAATGAAGACTCTCGAATGCATCGCCGCCACGGACTGAAGGAGTCCTAAGATTTCATCGACGGATGGCCGCGTTCGTTTGGTCTTGTGCGAATCGTAAAGACTGTTAACGCTATCTGGCAGGGAAGACCGGCATTGAGTCAGCTGCTTCAGCACACTCGCCAGCAGGTCACCAATCTTCTGCTCGTGTTGCCGCCGGAAGTTGCAGTAGATGTACGCGATGCCGATCTCTGAGTCGTTGTCAAACTTTGAATTGAGGGAATCGACTACGATTGACGTTAGGATCGTCTTTCCAGCGCCAGGCATGCCCGGGCAGAATAGCGTCTGCTTGCTCGCAGCTAGCCAGTCCAGGAACTCTTTCGACTGAAGGAGCCAATTCCCGGTTGCTGGCTGCCGTGTGCTAAAGTAGTCGCTTTGCTGTGGGCCGTAGTCGATGGGCGTGAGCCAATCAAGAATCTCAACATCTTCCTTTCTGTCCAACTTGGCCCGGGTATGTGTGGTGTTTTCTCGAATTGCGGATGTATCATCAAGAACTGTATTTATTATTAGCCATATTCTATCAGCTCGACCAGAGAATGATTAACCCTGGCTAAGTATTTCCTTCACTGGGCGCTCTCCGCTAACGTCACCTGGCTGAACATACTCCAGAAGTTCCTTCGCAAATGCTGCAGCCACAGCCGCAGCATGCTCCTGCCAGTCTTTATTCTTGTGCGAGTCCGCGTAATCGCAGATGCCTCGGATGACGATGCACGGGAAGTTGTTCATCAATCCCGCCGCTTCCATTTCCACACAGAGGACATGGCCATCAAGGTCCTTTTTAAGTCTGTTTCGGAAGGAAGCATCCTTGATGACCCGGTGCCCAGATGCGATGAGACCGTAATGTATGCGCATATCCCTAATCTTCCGCTTCACAATCTTAGCCCTATCACAGAATTTGCAGCTCTCTTCTTCCGCTTCTTCCTCTTCTCCGTCGTCACTATCCGGGGTAACGTCGCAATTCGTGGTGTTCTCGCTGACGTGGCCGTAATCGGCTTTGAATAACACATCCTCGAGCGACTCGGTTCTCAGATACTTCGGCGCCAGTCGTGGCCATTTCTGTTTCAGCTCGTCCAGATACTTGGGTATCTTGGAACCGTTCAACTCATTCTCCGTCTTCAGTTTCGTCAAAGCCGTGCGGAGGGAGGTAGGTGGGTTGTTCAGCGATCCGGTCCGCTTGAAGTTGCCGCCTTCCTCTGCCTTGCCGAAGTCCCATTGAACTACACCAGGATACTGGCCCGCGGGTGTGCTGACGACGACATCGCCAAGTCGAACCTTGGGTGGGATGCCTCCGCCGATACCAACCATCAAGCCGATCTTAATGAGTGGAAAAGTGGAAATCATCCAAGTCGCGATGGTCGCCGCTGCATGGGTGCCGATCTCGCCTTCGGGCAAGCAGGCTATGACAATATTATGCTTGCCGATAGACCCCAGGGTGTATGCGTTGGGGTCATTTGGCGGTTTCGGGAGATCGGTATGTCTTTGATCGAGCATCGCCGTCGCCGCGGTCTGCTCCTTGGACAGAGCGCAGACCCATCCCACAGTGTATTCATCATGGTTTCTGGTCTCGGTAGTTGTCTGTGCAGCCATTGCGAGAGGATCGGCTGGGTTTTCGAGAGGACGAATGCGGGCTGGGCAGTCGGTCAGTTCTGTTCGATGCGGGGTATCTCGTGGTTACTCGGCAGCTAACAATTGAACAAAGAGCATCAAACACCCTGCGTCTTCCAAAGGGAACGAGGTGCCGATACACCTGCGGGAAAGTGGTCGGCGTGAGGATCCCGGAGGAACTGGCTGGGCGGAGGTCGAGCATTTAGCCTTAGGCGGACGGTATCTTAGGCAACAACACAGCTACAGTCCACAATTGTATTAATATCCCACGCATTGCTTCCAATAGAGCATGCAGCTACACACGCGCATCCCCAGCCAATCGTTCCACCGTTGGGCTCCAACTTTCGCAGCCCCGGTGTGTTTCTGGCGCAAAACTGGTCGACCACCGTCGCAAAGAGCGAGAAACTGACAAAATGCTAGGCGCGTCCTGTTGCAGGATCAAGTTGGTCATTGGCGTCTGTGTGGATGGTCCCGTTGAGCATCCGAACGAATCAAATAGCGCGCGGGGGAAAGCATTGCATGAATTGCAAGGAAGAAATGGATTGCCGATTAGATAGCGTTAGCTACAGTGCGCAAATCATCGACGCATCGGTGCGAGGGCCGTCAACAAAAGGGCGCCGACGAGTGAAGCAGAGCGATAATAGGCGGGGTAAATCAGCAAATTGCTGGCGGGGCGGGGCCAACTCGCCCGACTTCTCCGCGGAACTCTCAGATTACAGACACAGGACAGCCGGCCCGCATTCCCAGTGGCCAATTGAATGCAAACAAAGACTGCGAAGGTGGCCATACTTGAGCAGCTGAAGGTACCTACGAGTACTTCAGCCCTCCACACTGAGACAAGACGCTGGTAGGGGAGCTGGCCTTTGGGTCCCGAAGCACGCGTCCAAGGACCACGGGTCGAGCTACCGCAGCAGCTGTAGGAGTCCCTTTCACGGTGGGAACTCCTGGTCTGATGCGATGCGGGCCGCACTGCGCTTCGTGCCGAACCTTAGCCCAAATTGGGTGCCCTTGTGTGCTGTTTTGAAAGCAGGTTCTAGGCAAGATTCGCTGGAGTAGCTAAAAGCGGGGAAGGCGTAAACTAAGTGGCTAGTGAATGCGAATTTTCACGTGATATCGAGCTCCCGAAACGCATTCAAGAGCCGGCACTTCGGCTCTGCTACCTCCCAAGAGGGCCCAGAACAAGGCCCCAAGGGAATAGCCTAGAACAGGGACCGTGGGATAGGGACCACGGGATGGTGTCAGTCCCACCGACCCCGCACCATTTCCGATGAGCCTCGCCACGTTCCACTCACTGGTTTTATTAACGCTTACTATCCTTACTTAAATTCCATTTTGGAGCAGACTTTTCTTGTAGCGTTAAAAGGGAGGCAGATCTTGTAGCTAAGCACCGTAGTATAAAGGCCAACTCGAATTGTAAAGCTTTGTCATCAGTAGAATCCCATGGAAGCTGGTGGAATCTTCGAGCTCCGCGTACGCGTAAGTGGCTCGTGTTCAACGCGTCAACGATACCGCCATACATATAACGCATACCATCAAGTTAGTAACAGCTTTACTGGTTTCAAGCTTTCTGTACATCGAGGTCTGTAGTCAATAATTTGGCACAAGAGGCACATCACAAATAACACAATAACATTCTAGTATCGTAATGCCCTTTCATCTACTTATTTGTTCTCAGTTTGCAGATCTAGGTCCTCTATACTAACGAGTGTCCAAGCCTTATCCCTCATTCCCATCCATATCGTAGTTCAAGTGACTTCCCTATTTCTATCACAGTCTGAAACAATTTCGTGACTTGGAACGAGTCCACATTCGCCAATGTCTCGCGCTCCGTGTAGACCTGAGGAACAGTGATATCCCAGGACCTTTTGCGGCATCGTTTACTCGGTTATGGCATATGAACCACATTTTAAAAGGTGATCAGAACCTGGAGTTGATTCGTCTACACGAGAAGCTAGGTACGTGATGATGGGAGCGATCGGTCATACGTTTGCTTACCATTACCCAACAGGCCATTTTGTCCGTGTGTCCTACGATGAAGTCAGTGTCAGCCATCCCGACGCCATCAGCAAGATCCTGCTGTCTCCCCTGCACAAGGTATGATGATGATAATCCTTGTGCTATCTTTTGAGTCACCAAGCTGACACTGTTGGAGGGCAACTGGTACAAAATTCACGCCTTGCCAGATTACCGCTTCCAATCCCCCATGAGCACTACAGACCCCAGAAAGAAGGTTAAAAAGTCGAGGTACATTGCTGGCGCATATAGTGTGTCCAATGTTGTTCGATCTGAAGAACATATTGATCGGACATTTGAGCAGTTTCTGGAGTGGATGAACCGGTATGCCAATGACAAGAAGCCAATATATCTTGATAAATTTATCTCTTACACCACTTTTGATGTTATCGGAGAAATTGTCTTCTCCAAACAGTTCGGCTTTCTTGAACAGGGTATAGATATCGGTGGTGCCATCAGAAACTCGTTGGCTCTCAATGCTTACGTCGCAGTTGCCGGATACTTCAGATGGATTAATGTTCTACTTGTCGCTAATTCCTTGGTCACATGGATGGGTATTATGCCTATGGGTCACCTTTTTAACACTACAGCTGCCGTGTTGGCGAATCGAGAAAAGAATCACGATGTTCGCTACGATGCTGTGTCATATTGGTTCTACCAACATAGCCAACACCCCGATAAGCTCACGATCAGAGAAATCAACACTCAGGCTCTTGCTGCTGTCGGTGCTGGCTCTGATACTGTTGCGGCTGGTATCCAGTCATTTATCTATCACATGATACGTCATCCCAATGCATGGGCTCGCGCTCAGACTGAGGTCCAGGATGCTACCAAAAAGGGTTTGTGTGAAGATAATATCGTTTCTTACGCAGATGTTCAAGAACTCCCGTGAGTCATTATTCGAACGGCATGTTGTAAAAATACTGAAGTTCAGCAGCTACGTACAAGCTTGTGTCAAAGAAGCGCTCCGCATGTTTGGGCCAGTACCAATGGGACTTCCAAGAATAGCCCCCAGGGGCGGCTTGACCTTTGGTGATCGTACTATCCCAGAGGGTACAATTGTATCTGTGAGCCCTTGGGTTATTCACCATTCGAAGGAGTACTGGGGCGAAGATGCTCATGAGTTCAACCCCGATCGGTGGTTAAAGGGTGATGCAGTGGTGAAAGAGAAGTTCTAGATTCCCGTAAGTCAGCCAACCACAGCAGTCCTGCAATCAACACTAACAGCGTCAGTTTGGTGCCGGATATGGCTCTTATCCCGGACAGAATGTCGCAAAGATTGAGCTTGCTAAGATTACGGCGACTTTGGTCAGAGATTATAATATCCAACAAGTCGATCCCAAGCAGGAGTGGAGTTGGAAGGCTTATTTTACTGTTGTTCCTCATTCATGGCCTGTCCTTGTTGAGAAGATAAGATGAACCATTCTAAACTGGAGCACGCGAAGTATACAGGGATCAGGGTAGTAGAAGGTGGGCAAATTCACTGAGAGCTTGGTATTCTTGTGATTGACATTATGTAGTCTCTTATTCCTATCATGATCATGATAGGAATTACTCCTTCGTTGCTTGATACTCGTCATCATTGCTGTAGGATATATCAACAATTATACCGATACAATGCCTATCACTCCTTTAGCCAAAACAACTTAACCTTGGTCGTCCAGCTTCTAGCCAAGTCTTGTTCCCACTTTCATAAGACTCACGTGACAATCAAATTGAGCGGAGAGAGAGAACTGAGGAAACAAATGTATCAAGACACGAGACAGATGATGACAGTATTATGACTTGGGTTCCTATAAATGATGATCTTAATTGTTAGGTTTTATTAATGGATTTTTTAATATCATCACAAAGATCATGATTGGTGAATGCCATTGCTTATGAGATATTGTGTGACATTGATTGTTGCTATTACTCCTGTTTCAGCCATTATCGTCAACGACAATGAGTTTGAGAGTGACTACCCAACTTGGCACTCTTTGATGAATATTCCAGCAATGGATATCATGTTGAGAGTCTTTCATTTCATGATCATAGCTGTCTTCCTCGATGGTAAAGACTCGTCATCACAACTGTAGGGTATATCAACCCATGTCCATATGAGGCCCCCCAACCCTTCAGCCAAGGCAACCCCTGTCGTCCAGCTCCCAGCCAAGTCTTATTCCCACTTTCATCTCCTCTTATCCTTATCCTTATCGATAGTTTCGTATCGCCGATTAACCAATCCTTTGTCGTCACAAGACGGCTTCTCCCAGATCCGGACACACCATCGTCTCAACCTCCACATATTATGCTTAATTCCTCCTGGACGATGTAACATAATCTCGTAACCCCCATCTTGGCATGTTTCCATCTGCAACTCAACTGAAACGAGTTCATCTTTTTTCTGAAAATCTGCCATAATAATTAATGTCTCCAGACTCTCGGATGTTTTTTCTCCCTCTCTTTCGTTTCCCTTTCATCCTCAACTCACTCTTTCGTTATCGCCCTGGTGGCGTGATTTTGTTTCTTTGCGCATTATTTCCCTTCTTATTGCCCTGGAGGCTTCCCGTTAAACTTAAATCTTTTTTGTTTTATCTTGTTTTATTAAGTTTCGATCGATTCATTAACTAATAATATGTCGCGCGCTTCATGTCCCGTTTCTGGCTCCATTGGGGCTTCATGTCCTGCGTCTAGATCTTCGCGAGGCAGTCACAGTCGAAGTCAAAGTCAGAGAAGTCAAAGCCAGAGACGAGGATGTGCATTTTCAGGTGCGAGCCAACCTGGTGACCTCCATGCCGCCTTTGATGTATGTCTTCTCTCCACCCTCTCCAACTCTAAACCATTGCTAACTAAACACCAAGATTCCTCGAGGCGTTGATCCCGACGACTGGCTTCGAACAAGGTCCCTTCTACCAACTCCGCCATTGATTTTCAGCACTAACACAGCCCAGAGAACGAAAGTCCATCAACGAACTCCTCTACAAATCCTTCCCATCCCGCGAGACTCTGGACCGCGCCAAAACTCAACCCGAACTAGACGCCCTAAACGCAAGCGATCAATCCATCCTCGCCACAGCCCTCGGTGCACCAGGTCGTCAAGTTCTTCGTCGCGCTGAAGAAATTGGACCCCTCACAGGTTGGCGCGATGGATACCTGAGCGTTGAACATGGCTTTTGTCCACCCGACTACGAAGAGCCAATCGCTGCTCTCGCCAGATCCCCCGGACGTATCTGGTCTGACCTATGTGAGCGTATGCCAGGATGTTGCGCACGAGGTCGTGTTAGAGAAGCTGTCGCGAAACTGCCTCTTGTTGAAGGCACAGACGACAACATTCCCGACGATGCGCTTTGGGGAGCCGTTGTTGCGCTCGGTATGCTGTGCTCTATTTACCGGTTTGAGGACAAGCATGATGGTAAGGATGGTGTCGCTGTCACTTCTGGTACATCAACGAGACCTACTTGTGAGATGGGTGACGAGTTGTGCGAGGAACTCCAAGGTATCCCCATGTGCATTGCACTTCCTTACTACCAGATCTCGCGACGCATGGGTCGTACCCTGCCTCATCTATCATTCCCTGATCAAGCATCCTACAATCTGAAGATCCGTGACACAAAATCGACATATCCGTACCTGGCACGCTTCGACAATACGGATCTTCGATGGCCAATGTTTGGTGAGCGCGCAGAAGTTGCCTTTCTCAAAGGTTGCGCTGATACATCGGGTAAGTGTACTGGTCTTCTTATCATTTATTCGTAGCTAACCAAGAACCGCAGCTTCATTCCAGCACGGCCCCGATGCCATCGCCGCTTGTCAAGAGCATGTCATGACTGGCAACGTCGAAGGTCTCTTGCACGAGATGATTCGTCTCAAGGAAATCCTCGAACGAATGCCCAATGCCTTCCACAGCATCTCACCAAACCCCAACGCTGGCGACAATTATGTGTCTGCCGACAAGTGGGTTCGATGGGGCCTTTTCTCCGCGCCTCTTTCGAAGCGTTGTCCCGCTGCTTCAGGTTTGCAGTTTCCACCCTATCTCATGATGGATGCATTCCTCGGTCGCAAGACGTGAGTATTCTACCCCTCTCTATATATAATATCTGATGCTGACACATGATAGACACAACTCCTTCCTCGGTGCCGAAGCCCTCCACCTCCGCGCTTGGCTCCCATCCAACCACCGTGCCTTCATCGCCGCCATTCAATACCACTACTCCATCCCTGAATTCGTCCAGCAATCCAACGACCCACGTCTCAAAGGTGTCCTCGAAGGCATCGTGGAAGCATACACCGGCGAACGTGGCTTCATGGGCGTACACAGATACAAGGTTTTTGGCATTCTTGAAGTTGCTGCAAAGACAGGCCGTACCGCAACCAACGGACTTTCTGGAGCTTCAGACGCCAACAGACCATGGGAAGAGACCCACCGACAATTCTCCGATGCGATGAAAGAGCGTTTAGAACCTTTTCGAGGCAAGCTTGACTTGGAGCCGCATTCTATGAGGGGCACCTTTGAGGAATGCAGGTACATGGGCCGGGTAGCTGGTGTGAGCTCTGTCGACAAGGATGCCAAGAGAGGGACTGCAATGGTTACCATCGACATTCGCGATACAGGCATCACCTTTTCACCTGGTGATAGAATGGCAGTCATGCCGCTCAATTCCTGGGAGGAGGTTGCAAAGATGGTTGCAGCTTTAGGTCTCGACCATCACCTCCGAGCCTCTGTTTACACCACTGGTACATGGTCTCGCTTCGCTCAGCATCTTTCTTCCGTTACTCGCACCCCCAACCGTCTCAACGTCCTTGATGTCCTCCGCCGGGGCCATCTAGCGCCCATCACCAAGGATCTCGCCGTCAAGGTCCACGAACTCCTCCACGCTTCTTCAAGCACCGTCTTGCAAGTCCTCGCTACAGACGAGTGGCCTGTCCGTGGCTCACTTGGTGATCTCCTACAGAGAGCCATCGTTGACACGCCGAGTCACATCTGGGACAAGGCATTCAGCCTTGACGACCTGGACTGGCTCACTGAACTTGTCACTTTGGAGGTCCCAAGAACATACTCCATCTCGAGCTACAGCAATGAGCTTCTGCCGAGTACAGTCGACCTCACAATCTCTCGCTCCGAGTATGATCTTTGCTCCATGTTCGATCAAGGGGAGAGTGTTGTTCGAGCTGGTGTGTCGAGTGGTTTCTTCAACCCTGATCCTTCAGCAGGCGTTGACAGTGCGATCCTGGCCGACGATGTACTAGTCGGCGTCTCACGACCTGTGTCATTCCAGCTTCCGATCGACGACATGGCTCCCTGCGCATACTTCGCCGGCGGCAGTGGAATTGCTCCATTCCGCAGTTTCTGGCAACACCGACTTGCGACATCTGGACTGTCTGGCGGCCGCAACCTTCTCTATCTCGGAGTTCAGTCTCGTGATAAGTTCTCCTACGAAACGGAGCTGCGCAAGCTCGTCAACATTGGCTTCATGGAAGTTCACCTTGCTCTCTCCCGAGACTCGAATGGGTTGGTGTACGACGATGTACTACGCGATCTGGTGGACAAGGAGATCCCTCCTCGATACATCGACACTTTGATCATTGAGCAGGGAAGTACTGTTTGCGACATGGTCATGTCGAAGAAGCAAGGTGGCTTGGGTGGATACATGTATGTCTGCGGTTCTGTCTCCGTCTTTGACTCTGTCATGAGTGGTATTCGCAAGGCGATCTACACATATCGCACTGCCACTATGGAGACAGTCGACAAGATCATCAACAAGGCTTTTGCCGAGCGCCGATTCATGTTGGACGTGTTCATGTCTCCACGAGCACTACCCGTCAACCTCCCCACCATCTCCCAATCCAGTCTGGCGTTGCACACTGGTCATCGCAAGGGAGGCCGTATGTGGATTGCTGTGCACGGAAGCGTGTACGACGTTACGGACTTTTGTCCAATGCATCCCGGTGGAACACTCATCATCAAGTCTAACGCTGGAGTGGATTGCACTAAGTCCTTCGACAACCTCGCACACACCAACAACCCCGAGGTATCCAGTCTTCTTACGCGTTACTTCATTGGTCACTTGTCGCCCAAGCCAGACTATCGCGACAAGGATGTTTCGACACTGCATGATCTTTGGTCAGCGTATCTACGAACTACTGTTGAGACTCTTGTCGCTCATCAATTCGAGATGAACGATATCATGGGGGACACTCTCGATGCACCTTCAAAGGATGACCCCAATGGTATTACCAACATCTGGCAGCGCGAAGACCTTCCCAACATCATCGCCATCCGTACTTTCTACGGCTATCAGAGTCGTCTCTTGCAGGGTGGATTCGCTGCATTGTTTGGCCCCAAGCTGGAGGAGCTCGTCCTGCGACTCTCATTTGTCTTTGCAAGTGCTGGTGGGCCTGGAGCTGCCTACAAGCTTCCCGATATCCTTGGAGTCATTGCTCGTGCAAAGACAAGCTCAGATGCAGCTCTCATCACTAAGGAAATCAGCTCTCTTGGCGATTTCATCTGCGACCCGACAGCTCAACTCCGTTTCCAGGAGCGAGGCGTGTTTAGCTACACAGCCAAATGCGTCCAACTCGACATTGAACTCCTCGAGGATCTGAGACAGGAAGCTTGCAACGGCATGGATGCCTTTGACAACATCGCGTCCATGCTAGATCGTTCCGATCCTGATGCGACGCCTTTGGCTGCGCTTACTACATTCTTGCTACGGACACTTGAGAAGATGGCTCACCGATTGGCCATGTTCTACGCTCAGCTTGCACGTCTTTCGGTGTACCAGCCCGAGCTTGAACACAACCCTGCTCGTACTCGCTGGGCATTCGTCAAGAAATGTATTCGCGACGGAACATTCTTCGTGCTTACGAGGGAAGTCAGTACCGAGACGATGCTGGAACAGAGCGATTTCTACAACGCGTCCCAAAAGACACACTTTGATGAGGTAGTTGAACAGATCAACCATCGTATCAGCATGGCGGTGGAGGAAGAACAACCAGAACCTGAACCAACTAGCGTTAATGCGGTGCATCAGGAACGCGGTAACAATTTGAGCAACACGACGACTGTGGATTCAACAGCAGAGCGACTCAACGTGGGCGCAGTATCGAGCATGTCCTCTTTTATCCAGAAGAACAAGACTGCAATCCGTCGTTTGAGTAACATGCCGAACGCATATCAATTGCAGAACCTCCAATCAGCTCTGGCGTTTGATCCGAACCAAATGCTTAGTGCGCGAATGATGATGATGTCAGGCTACGCATCTACTCCGAGTGTATCATCGCGCACTTCATCACCATCCTCTCGACGAACATCTGTAAGTCTCGGAGCATCGAGCGCTACCAGTTCAATGCCGCATTCATCGGGAGGAGAATCACTTTTGAAGATGGAAGGATTGAACAAGCGATCACGTACACAGAGTGTTGCTTCTTCGTCGAGACAGAGCATGAGTTTGGCATCGTCAGTAGCAGAGAGGAGAAGCTTGAGTGTTTCGAGTTTGCGAATGTCGAGAAACATGAGCATGAATGGGATTGCGGGAGTGAATGCTTCGAGGGGAAGAAGTGAGGAGTCAGTGTCAGGACAAGGGCAGGGGACTATGAGGGAAGGGTCTGCGAGTAAGCTTTTAGCGTTGAAGTTGGGGGCTTTGGCGGAACAGAGGAGGAGCTTCTATTAGAGAAGTAGTATAATACTGGGGTTAATAGGCAATAAATTGTATGCAATGGACAGATATACATTTGCAGCCAAGTGTGGTCAAAGTCTGTGAAACGCTCGTCGCATCTGCCCATGGTGATAAATGTTGTCAAACGGTACAATTCGATGTTCTTGAATCCGGAATTACTCTGGCTTCCGCTATAAATAGTTCAAGTTGCACGATTTGTCATGGAAATCCCTGTGTGACAGTTCATACGAAAAAGTCAACATACAGGTAGCGTGTTACGCAAAAGCCACCATCTCCGCACATTGAACAGCATGCCTGGACACTACTTCGGATAACTGGCTCCACGACAATCAAGTTGTGAACACATCACAACATCCCTTCCAGACTATTGACTTCCCGTGCGCACGGTGTCTCGGATTAGCTGTACTACACATGCTTTAGTAGCACTTGTGGCCAATGAAATGGCCACTGTACTCATTCCCGGCAGATCATCTATGGCGATCCGCAAGAAGTGGCCGGCTGAAAAACTGCATGTCTCATTGTATCGTCATTTTGTACTCCCTCGGCGACTTTCTGAAGTATGAGGCTTGCCATGACGAATTTCTACTCATCCCTTCATTCAGGGAGATATATTGAAGCCACGGCGACAAACATTACTTGTTTCATACACGCTTGTTTCTGTTTTTCCAATACGTCGGACTACAGTAATTCACTCCTTCCATCCTAATTTCACTATACGCTTCACCATGAGAATCCCGGCAACATCACGACACACCACGGGCCATAGACCCATGGGCAAATGGTCTCCTTATCAAAGACCCAAAATTCAACGATGGGTAGCTGGAAAGGTCAATGAAGCGTATCAGAGAAACCTACCTCTTGATCCAAGCCTTGTTGTCTTTCAGCAGCTCATCAACAGCAATCCAACATGGAAAGCCCTGGCTGATCCAATGTTTACCCAATCCTCCAAAAACTACGATCCAACCGGCGAACCGGCTATTCGAAGCTTTGAAGAGTTTCTAAACGTCGTCAACGTCATGATAAAATCTTCACCACCGTTCTATGTGAAGGAGACACCCGAAACAGCTAATGAGATGCTCGGACTTCCTATCAATGCTATAATGGACTGGCCTATGGGTACCATGGCCGGTCACGAGTTTTGGCTAACACCTGAGATCAATGCGTCTTTCAAAAATGTGCTCAATACATGGGGTTCATTTTTAAGTTCGCCTGCGTCAAGGGATAGCTTGAAGGGATGGCTATCTGAAGAAGCACTGATGAAGATTGAGGAGGCAGCGAACTGTGGCAAGAAGGGTTCAACATTTGATGAGATCTTTGTGTGTGATCCAACCGCGCCTTACTATGGCTACGCAAGTTGGGATGATTTCTTCACAAGAAAGTTCCGGGATGGCATCCGTCCCGTCGAATGTCCCGATGATGCTACTCCAACATTGACCTGCCCTGACCCAACACTGGTCATAGCCAATGCCTGCGAGTCAGCTCCGTTACAAGTGGCCGAGAATGTCAAGCTACAAGACACATTCTGGCTCAAGTCCCAGCCCTACTCCCTCGACAGGATGATGAACAACAACCCATTGGCATCCCGATTCGTCGGCGGCACAGTCTACCAGGCATTCCTGAGCTCCAAGAGCTACCACCGCTGGCACGCTCCCGTCAGTGGCAGTGTTGTCGGCATTGAGCAAGTTCCTGGTACATACTACAGCGAGAATTACTTCGAAGGCTTGGCTGGAAACTGGAGAGCTGCAGACCCCGCCGCGCCTAATAACTCGCAGGCCTACCTCAGTGCTGTAGCCACGCGCGCTATAATCTGGATCCAGGCGAAGAACCCAACGATAGGTCTGATGGCTATTGTGTTTATTGGTATGGCCGAGGTTTCGGCTTGCGAGTTTACGGTGTCGATAGGCGATGCTGTCGTCAAAGGTCAGGGTATTGGTATGTTTCATTTTGGTGGTAGTACTCATTGCTTGGTATTTCGGAAAGGCGTCAAGCTTAGATTTTGCAATGAGCCACCTTGGAACATGGCTACAGAGCAGAATAACCGGGTGAACAGTGCTCTTGCCATAGCCAGCGCATGTGAATAAATAGGCAGGATTCGGATGACTGTTCTCACATGAGTTATCTCTCTACTATTGCCCTCTTCTAGACTTGGATACAAGAAAGGTTTATTTGACATTGTACACCAGTAGTGTGAGGGTTCTAGTGCTCAGTAAATCTACCTAGAATAATCTAACTCGTCCGGAAGTGGGAAATCATCAGTCTCTTTGAGAAGATAACGTTTGATCTCGTCCAGCGGCCACTTAAAGTCCAAAGCACCAGTGCCTCGAAAGTCGGACCCCTTGGGGAATGTCATATCCACAGTTTGCAGGTTCTCAAACCCACGTATAGTGCGCAATGCATCATGAACGCTACCTTGCAAAAACCAAGGAGACTTTAACGTAAATTCACGAACTGCCTGACAATTCTTGCTGACCACATCTCTCAGCTCATCCATAGTCATAGGTTGATACAGCAGCCATAGAGTATTCAGTCGTGGCCAGGACATATCCAACGGCAAAATATCGCTCAAAGAGACTGTTGGCGGTGTGTTGCTTCTCGGATATTCCATAAAGTATATATTCAAAAACTCAAGTTTTGGCGCGCTGAAGAATGGCTTTGCGATGGAGCACAGAGCCAACATTTCATCGCTGGGGTTCTCTTGAAGACTGTAAGGGCGAGAAAAGAAGTCAAACTGGAAGATCAGACTTGAAGCTTGAGAGACCAACCGCTTCATGTTTTCTTGTTGTGCTAATGACATTGCCAATGGTCGCATATCAGGAGGTGGCTTCACTGCGATTCTGATTGACTTGGGCCTGACCCCCTTCTCGCCAAGCTGGGAGCATAACTCTCCAAGCATCTCGAGAGGGGGAGATGTCGAGAGATCAACTGTGCCATCGTGGCGACGGTTTCCGCCGGTATGGAAAGAGCCGCACCAGCCAGACTGGCGAATGGCGCTGTCAAAATGTTGCAATGTGGTTCGATCGTACCCAGTGTCCGAAAAGTCCTCGGGGTGCATTTGATTATCTCCGAGCCTGGTTTGTGTTGATTCTCTCATGATCATTTTTGTTCCGTGAGTATCGTCCAAGTTGAGTGTTGTGAGGCCTGGGAGAGAAGCCAAGCCATTTACCAGGCGACCGATATGTGCATTGTCCTTTCTCAGACTATCCTGGTCCTCAAATCTTTCTTTGTAAATATCGTAGGCCTTGAGGAACAAACTCTGGATTGGAGTCGGTGTCGTCTGGATGTCTTCGCCTCTGGCCAGTTGCTGGACGTCAGAATTGCCATCCCAAGCAATGTTTCCTAACCATCGAAATAGCTCGTCTGTCACATTGTACTTTCTCTTGTATAGTCTCGATCGTTCCATGGTTTCCCAGTGTCGTAAAAGCCTTGATCGCGCTTCCATCATGTATAGCTGTTTATCGCGGGCCAATTCGGCTTCGTAGTATGATAACAAGATATTGACTCTCTGTACACCTTTGCTGAATACGGGATGGGTGCAGATAGACTCGAAACGTGCGAAGGACCCAGAATTGAGACAGACAGAGATCTCGGTGATGAGAAATTTCGAGGCTATGTCTCTGAATCGTCGCGATACCAAGCGACTGTTTTCGATCCCTTCTTTTCCATACTTGGAATCATCGCGTAAGCAAGAGAAGATCCTCGTCAACAGCTCAACGGGGATCGTATTGAAATTGGTGGTTGGAGACATGGTTGAGGATGCTTTGATATTGAGAGAGATGACAGAGGTTAAGACGGTAGGAGGGGATTATTCGTTCTAAATTATTTTTATTCAATTTAAATGTCAGATGTTAAGCTGATGCCTTGTCACAGTGGATAGATCACGTCACAGCATCGCAGTAGGATCGAGGTGCTTTGAACATGTTCCAGTAAGACAACCCAACCCCGCTTCCCATCGAGATAACCCTTGTGATTCGGGGCTGTGCAAGGCTTTTTAGGTGGCCGGTGACTCCCCAATGTGGCTGTGAAACCGGCCAGGATCATCAACAGACGCTATCTAATTATTCCCACAGCTCTGCAAGCATTTAACGTGATTGGAATCTCCCTCCCCGCGATATATCTTTCTCCTTCGGGCTTCTCCCTCGTATGTATTTTTGCATAAAACATTGTATCAATAGCCTCCTCGTGATCGAAGCCAGTGAGATGAACAATAGACTTCACCTCCAAGTGGCTTTGGCAGTTCCCGCATTTTTCAACATCCCAACGACTGAGGACTGCCTTGGTATGGAGAAGACGATCAGGCATCCCCTCGCTAGTCTTGGCCCAGACGGATACCATAAAAGAACCAGGGATCTTAGCGCGATTGATCCCACTGATCTTTAACTTGGGTGCATCTACAAACCTTTGGGCCGCGACCATAAGGTTCAGATGTAGGCCCGGCTCAGTATAAGTGTACCCTAACTTGGAGATATCGACAACATCCTAGATGAGTTAGCTATGGCTCACATGAAATACTGATGCACGTACATTTGATGTCATGTTACGCTTCTTGCCAGTGACTTGATCGTTGATCTCGAACGGCGCAAGCGGGAAGTCCATGGTAAAATTCGCAGTTGCTTTACCACGCTTGATGAGCTGAGTCCCGGGGTAGCCCTTCATTATTTCCAGACTTTCTTTCTTGTTGTGGCGGTCTTGCCACCTCCAGAATATGTAGTCAATGAAACAGTGATGGAAGAAAAAGAGGGGGTCAAAGGCCGCCGTATCATTCTCCCCCATATCACCGTTCGCAAACTCATAAACATTGTGGTTTTTGTCGCCTGGAACATCAAATCCCCCTACAGCAAGGTGAACAGCGTTGTGTGGTTGCTCGATGGGGACAACTGGAGAAACTGTCGGCTTGCCTCTATTCTCCTCGTTGTACCTCTCCGCCGACGTGGTATTGGAGAATACCGTGTAGTTGGGAGCTTCAAGACAGTTGACGTAATTGTCTTTTTCGCCAGACGAAATCCATTTCTCTTCGTGGTTCTGGAATTTCTGGAGATACAGCCAGCGAATAACATTCTGATTGAGTATCTTGGCCACCTCGTCTGTTTCCTTGTCATCCAATGCCGAGTTGTGAAGTCTGGTTCTGTCCGCAAATTTGTCACTGACCAGACCAGAGTATGGGTATCGGACTGTTTGATATCCTTCTGGCTTGGTGTCTTTGCTAGTTTTCTTATCTTCTACATCCACAATGCCTTTTGGAAGCTTGTAGGAGCGGAGAGGGTTGGGTATCGAAGAGCCATCCTGGAATGTGTACTCTTTATCAGTGAAGATACGGGGAATACCCTCTTCTTTGGTCTCGTTGGAAGCCTCGTCCCAGTATGGAAGAGCCAGGTCTTCACAACCAGGCGCAGTCCGCAGAGCGTCTTCTAGTCGACAGAGGTAGGCGCGATGCCAGGTTGGAAAGAGGACAACACCGTGATAACAATATTGAGGTTCTGGTAGACCATGATAGCCAGCGATAGTGAAATATGAGTTGTTATCATCGGGAGGCAGCTCCATAATGTGCTTAAAGGCGCGAACAACCTTATCGCGTTCATGGTCGGAGAGCCTGCGAACGTCTTTGCGCACCCTGAATCCAGACATGGTTGATTAAAGTAACTTGTTGAGGAGGATAATGAGAAAAAGTGATCACTGAAGGATAGGTAGATGTGGGTAAGAGAGGAGAAGATAAGATGTGACGTCAAAGGTCAAAGCGGGATGCGGCGATACCAAGATATTCTGATGGGTGGAAAGTTTATTCCAAGTCTACTACTCTTTATCTAATAGCACCAGATCGGCGGTGTAAGAATTTAGACAGGTCAATCTTGTTTGCAACGCTTTGAACTTGGCTGAATCGGATCGACATACCGCACACCTAAAGCACGTAGAATGTCTCAAAACAGAGCGTCAAACCTGGCCAACATGGCACCTGGGATTACGAAATGGGGACGCCATAGCTTCTATTGGCCAATCGGTATTATCGATCGACGATAATATCCTAACTTTACAAACAGAGGTTAGAGAGGCTGGCTGTACTAGTATCTTCGTGGCGTTAGTGTGTGAGCGGGTAGCTGAACTTAATTGTAGCTCAACTTCCATTCGTCAGAAATCAAGAATTCGAGACATCCAACCTCACAGTGTCTCATCTGCCTCTTTTACTCTTCTGATATCCAGCCCGTTTCTTAAAGTCGGTTGGGGATCTTTGATCGGAGATGAAATAAGACATAGGCATTCGGCTTCTGACCTATCCTCACAACTCGCAACCGCACAAACAATCTGCGTGTACCCTAAGCGATCCTATGACAATCTTTTTGTGAGTCTTAGCCTCGATCGTCACTCCATCTGAAACATAACATTCGTGCTCTTCATCAATGACATCTCCTCGTTGTTCAAAAACCGATTCCCAATGATGTCGTGCTTGTGGCGACCCTTCTGCCAAAGCAAGGCCGTACATGGTAAGAAGCATCTTGGGAGCTAGCGTTTCAATTGACTTGGTTCGATCAACCCATGAACTGTCAAGTTCTCGATCTGTAACAACTTCCAAGCTATGGCCTGCCCAGTTGCCGGCCCAAATAGGCCAGAACTTGTCGTCCAATGGTCCGTATGTTGGATCGTGCAGCGTGTCGTCTATTCCCTCTTCAGTCATGCCAACATACCCTTCAAGTTGTTCCCATGACCATGTGTTTTGTCTGCCATCTCCCCGCCAGCAGATCAACCAGAACAGGAGCATGTCTAGTGTGAGCCAACTGTTACCAACATGAGATACCGTCACTTCGCCCTCAGTTGTCATAACGCTCTCCATCCGTATATAATCATTGTTGGTCAAGTTGCGTAGAAGCCACTTGCTTCCCTTTTCGATCGTCATTATGGGAGGCGATGATCTCATATTTTTTGAAGGCGGAAAGGGATATTAGCCTTGCTAATTATCTGTTCGAAAGACTGAACGTAGAGGCCGTTGTAAGGGACGGGCGCCAGGTGAGATTGTAGCACGATGTCGTTGAACCAAGCAGTCGATCGAGTAACCGTACGTCCTTGACCATACAGTCTAGGGGCAGCCACTTCCTCTTCCGTCTCTTCTGTAACAAACTTTGGGTACATATCGTAGAGGTATTGCGGAAGGGTTTTGAGATATGAGCTTGCATAAATAACTGGAGTTCCCGCTAAAGAGAAGGCATTTCTCCATCTCAGGTACCCATTCTGTCGCCAATTGATAGCAAGTGCCCAGAGTGACTGTGAGCATAAACTCAAAGCGATGAATCCATCGGGCTCTGAAACCTCGAAGATCAATCCTAGAATCTCAGGTGGAAGCCTCTCTAATCGACTTTGGCCTCGCAGTTTGTGCGGCATAGTTGATGATGACGACTGGATCTTTATTCCGTCCAACGAGTTGCAAAATAGTTTGAAGGCATCGAAGCTTCGATATTCAGTACAGAAGTAGGATGGCTTCATACGAGAGGATTGAACACGAAAGTATGGCTTGGCCGTTCGGTCTGTCTTTTTCGGTGCAAGAAGAGCCCACCATTGGAATCCATCAAGGTCGGATGGTTTGCACTCAGACGTTTTGGGAAACACATAGTTGGTCTCTTGTCTGTGTGCCATCGCTTGAAAGCGAAGTAATTGATGGAATGAAAAGTGAATTGTGGTGCAAGATGATGTTGAGGTTTTGATATGTCCACAAAGAGGCGGTGCAGGGGCTGTGCTTATGCTTTGCTCGCTGTCAGCATCTGTGGGGAACCCTCATTGGTTTTGAACTTAACGTCGCATGATAGCATATTATGTTCAGTTGCATAAATCTAGTTATATACATGTTTTAATCGAGGTGGGAAGTTAAAATGGTTACAAAATATATATCCGACCTTTTTGTATTGTGCGAGATTAAGGTTGCGTTTATGCCCTACTTTCTATGACTCTCGATACAAGGCAACCTCTTTTTTTCTTTCAACGTTGTATAAGCCATCAAATATATCCGACCTTGATATTCTCACTGAGCTATTAATAAGACTTTCGCTTAGCGCTTTACCAAGGGTATCGGTGGGATCTTACCGGGTATCATTTAGACCTTATGGGAAATCGTTCAATGCCAAACGTTTTGTTACAGTATTAGACCAGGTTAATATTTGACAGCACTGAAACAAGCCACAAACGTTTGGAAGCCGCGTTTAGTTACCTATCAGCTGAAAGAACCGTTTACAATAATTAGAAAACTCCCCACTGAGCTTGGTCAATTCATGAAATGACCCCTGCTGGGTTTCATCAGGGAATCGATAGTGCTGTTCTGGACTGTCTAGCTTGGCGCGACAGTCAATAGTCTTTTAATGTATTGCAAGCCTTTGAGTTCTTGGCATAGCGTAATAGAATTTAAGATTAAAGGCTGACAGGATTAAATACTTGGGCCGAGACAACATTTGTTTCTCCAGTATCGCGTTTCTTGTCACTTCTTCGGGTTTATCGTCATTATACACACCTTAGTCACTCGTTACCATGGTTCAACTCAACATCATCTCAGGCTATCTCAGCCTTTTCGTTCTTGGGGTTAGCACTGGGCCATGCCATCCCAGTGTCACGACAACCGCTCTCGCTATTTCCGAGATAGCCACGGCCACAACTGACCTCACCACAACGGTTCAAACCCAAACAATCGCTTCTATCGCAACAACTGTCTCCGTTCCGAAAGTAAAGCCAGCCTGTAATATCCAGAGTCCACAGACTGGGGCCAACGGCGGTACTTTCCAGGTCTACTGCGACCGCGACATAACCGGAACAATAGCAGTAGCTGACTACAAGGTCATTCCATTTTCCGAATGCCTCGACTATTGCGACGAGACACCTAGTTGTCAAGGTGTCCACTATATTATGACCATGACGAACATTTGCATTCCATATGCGTTGATTGGCACGGTTGGTGGCACGTTTGTTGACAAAGAAGATGTCATTCTTGCGATACGTTTTGTACCTACCGACTCTTGATGGGGGTTTGGGGGTCAAATGACGGACTTTTTATTCGTGAAGCATTGTGCCTTGATTGAACGAATTCCAATTGTCCTAGAAGACAGGAGCAATGCGAGAGACATGCACCCATAGGCATTTGTCTACACTTCCAGCACCGACGACCTTGTTGGACAACTTATCACAGCCACGGAGACATGTCTCATTTACAATATATAATATTTATTTACATCAGATGTCACATAGACATTGCACCATTGACCCATCATGGCGGTAAAACCACCGTAGGGTAACCTTTGGCCTGTAGATGGATCGATATAATAATTAAAATGCTCATTATTATCAGCCTAACTTGATCTTCCCTAAATTTTCAAGCTGTTTTTGTATCCTTCTGGACTGTCTTCAATGTACTAGCATTGCATGAACCCTCGATTGTCTTCACTTCTGCACACTATGTGCTGGTCTGCTTCTCCGTCACCACTGGGGTGTCGGGCTTCTTCTCATCCTCGGCAACCTCTAGAGGCTCTTCCGTGTTATCGCCCATTCCATCCCCATGCTTCTTCATTGTCTTTCTATCAACCTATAAAATGTTAGTAATTGATATCTCACGCGGCGCGAATGGAGACTTACGTAAACAACGAGCCACATGTAGCAAAACATCACACCGCAGCCACCGAGAAGAGCAATAGAGCCCTTCTTCCAGTACGGAGCATCTGCAGCACTATAAAAAATAATACCCCAGAAGGTCCACATCGACATGGAACCAATATTCATGCAGTAGAGTGTGATACTTCGCAGGGCGTCATCACCTGTTCGCTGCAGAATAATGTTTGCCCAGCCGAAAATGAGCGGGTTCACCATGTAGGCAGAACCAGCAAGGTAAAAGGCAAACATGGTTGCACCCATAGACAGGTTCTTGACTAGAAGCATGGATCCTACGACGATCTGTAGGATGACACAGGCGATGGCCATTGGGACACGCTGCCCGGTAGCGTCCATGTACCATGCGGCAACCATGTTTGCCAAGATACCAACAGCTTGGACACCGAGAGGGTACGTGTTGATCTGGGTCTGAGAGAACTTGTCGTTGTAGTACTTGAGCCAGAGGAGGAAGCTGTTCTGGAAAGGGAATCCTTCGGTGCTGGCGCAGACGGGAGACCAGAAGAAAAGAATCCAGCTGGTACCTATATTAGTGCTGCTCTATGGGTGATGACGAACTCGAAGCAACTTACAACATGGGGGTCAAGAAAACTCTCTTGAGAAGTGACATGGGCATAATGTTATGGCCTCCCTCGGCGATTCTAGGCACTCTGGAAAGGGCAAGCTTTCGTTCCGACTCAGACAAATAACTGGCATTGGTATTCTCAGGCGTATCAGGGAAATAAAGGAAGCCAAAGACAGCAATGGGGAGTGTGATAATGCCATCTAGTCATATTAGCTCATTACTTTGAGATCTATTACTCTCTTGCTTACCGATGATGAAAACCCATTGCCAACCTTGCAGTCCAGCCATTCCTCTCATACCCTTGTGGATAGCCGTCATCATAACACCAGCAAACATGGTACCGATCTGTCCAGATACGCCAAAAAGGGCAGTTCGCTTCTGGATTTCTTCAGGCTTGTACCATGCTCCGATGATGTACATGGCACCAGAGTATGTGCTCGCTTCGGCGAGACCGAGGAAGAACCGGATGACAAGGAGTTGGGTGACTTTGGTGACAGCAGCACTCAGCATCTGTTATAAATTAATTTGAGATATTAGATGTGCAAGCAATTATCTTACTGTCATTGCGGCCCAGAAAACGACCATCGAAGGTAGCCATATGCGAGGCTTGACTCGTTGGATGATGATACCGTTGGGCAGTTGACCGATGGCCATTCTAAGATGAGTTAGAGTCAACTCAATAGTTCGAGGGAAGATCCATACCCAGCAGTCGTGAGAGAAAGAACGTTGTTGTAATCGTGGCCACTCATGTTGAGCGACTCGCGAAGACCAGCAACCTGATCCGTCAGTAAAAAGACATCGACGGGCATCGTGATAACATACATAAGCATTTGCAAAGGCGGAGCGATCTATGTAGCTGATTAATCATCAAGTCATATGTTGTGAGTCAAGGGCGACTTACCAAGGAAGTTGAAAAAGTAACTGAAACAACAGTATGTCTAAGAGTGTCAGCATATGAATGGATCCCTCTCATACAGGTTACGGACAAGAATGAAGAAATCTGCGATGAAGTTAGTGCCTTGAATCAATCAGGTTGTTCGATTTGCGCACCTAATTTCCTGACAAGTTTCCTCTCCTCCTTGGATGTAGCCTCCCCACCGAGAAAGAACTCTGCATTAATTAGTCCTGGTCTGCCTCTTATTCAAGTTCCTACTTACGACGCGCGCTGGCAGCGAATCCGACTTTAGCACCCATCTTGAAAACTGTCGTGATTACACGTGTGGATGCAAGAACCAATTCCAAAGTTATCAATCAGGACATGCCAAGTTTATCAATCACCCCCAACTCAGATAAGATTATCAGATCCATAGGAAAAGGTTTTCCGCTCTAGCTTAAAATAGCCTAGCATTGTGCAAAGACTGCCGGGCCCAGGACGGCGCACTTCCTGAAGCAGAATAGCAGTGGACCCTTAGACGCGAGACGGTAAAGCGTTGCAGCCGAGTGGGATTTAAGCTGCGAATTAAGACTTATTATGCCGTAAGAGTATTGATGGATCGGCCGACTTGGTTCCTTTATTGGGTCCGTGAGGGGCTACCAGACGCTCGGTTCCAAGCGATGCAGGTTTTCGGTTAGGAGGTCGGATTGTTTCTCGTGAGGGATTAAATGACATGGAGATTTTTACGAGGAGGGCAGTGATCCCGGGTGCTTGCCGGGGCCAGATGTTCCATTGAGGGCTATCAGATGGAGTTGTGGATGGGATGGCCGAGTTTAGATGGAATGTCGAAGCGAGATTGGGCATAAGATATCAGCTTATTGCTGGTCTGGATTTCTTGGCTGGCCCTGAGCGTATAGCGGATATAACACGGTGTCTTGGCAATCTAATCCCGATGATTAGTGTCATCCAAAAAGCCCAGACTCCTTCTTAAACTCCTCAAGCCAAGCCATGTTATCAGCCGGTGTTTGGTTCCAGACATCATGGCTACCATTAACATATCAGTGAGGGTACGACAAGGACGACCGATATTCACACACCTGTCATACATAATCCATCGCGCTTGGTATTGCAGCTCTTCGTCTGTCGGAACATGGCTTGTTGGGTTCAAGGGTGATATCGTACGTGCGACATATCGGGTCAGATCTCGCGTGAGGCCCCTGTACATGTTTCCATCGTTGAGCGAAACCACCTTTTGATTGGAAGAGGCAGGGTTTAACGCGAGCGCTGCATGACCAAGGGTATTGTGACCCGTATCTTCGGCTAGGATATGTTGTAGGATATTCAGATCTAGCGAAGTGGCGTCCCGAATTTCTGTCTCTCTGCCATCTAATCGTAGATTGATCTCAGTCTCAAGAATGGGCAATCCAGTGCGTAACCTGAATGGCACTAACCACTGCGTCGAACCGTTGATCAAAACAATAAGAAGATTTGTAAACATAGGCGAAGCATCGGTCATATGACTGACAATCGAACATGCCTCTCTCTGCAACTCATCATCGCCAATCTCAAGATTCAATAACTTCAACATATCAACATACTGTCTCAGCGAATTCTCGAGGTTGCAGTTCTCAAAGATATCTTTTTTGCTGTGTATTCTTAGTTCGGTGAATCGTGATCTCGCCGCGCTTTTGAGTGGCGTCATGCGCGCTTTGGCAGTAATGTGTTCTGTGCCCATTATTAGGTCGCGCAGCCAGGAGGATGCTGCTTGTGGGGTTGAGGAGGACATTTCGGCGCCGAAGATGATGGAACACGCTTCAGTGTGGAGAGTTTCGTCGCTCGGTATAATGTGGTTCGTGTCGACGTAATTAGAGTAAAAATAGTCAAGCTCTAACTGCAAAAGTTCAAATGCACTGGTAGAGCTGTACGGTGCCCCTTGAGAGGTCGTGAAAGGCAAAGGAGAATTGCGCTCATAGTCGATAAGGTCTGTGATAATGTTAGCGTAAGTAGTCTGAAGGACACGCAGCACATACACGGAGGCATCGAATTCTCAACCATGTCAAGCGTGACAGCATCAAACCCCCAATTTCCCTTCCAGTCAGCCATCGTCATGCCCTCTTTAAAATGCTCGGCCAAGTGTCTTGCTCTCTCAGACCAAGTCGTCATCCTAATATCACAAAAGCCACATCGTGAAAGGATATCTTCATGTTTAACTTTCCAATCTTCCATTGGCCACTTTCTAAATTCTGATCCGTGTACAAGTCGAAGGTGCTGTCTCAAATGGTCTTTTCTGTAAAATGTCCGTTCGCTTTTATCTCTCTTATGGCAGAGATCGTGATTATGAGTCTCGAAATGAGTGGCCTCGGGGTTCGCAGCACCGCAGTAGACGCAGACTGTTTCGGACCTTTCGTTGAGGATTGTGGGACCGGCAGGTGTGCATTCCCATTGCTCAAGCGACAGGTGTTGTGTTTTCTCGTGACGTGTCCAGGTGTGCTTCATTTTGAAGGATTCTGTGCAAAATGTGCATTGGAAACGATGACATTCTTGTGAGAGCTGTACGGTACCATATCCTCTGCCATGTGGCCGCGCCCGTCTTCGTTTTTTGTTAACCTTTCGAATTGACCTCATAGAGCCATCGGATCTATGTCCGTGGGAAGAGGCGTGTGAGCTCCGACTAGAGTCAGATGTCTCGGCACTTGTGGCCCAGCTTCCAGTCACAGACGGTGCATCGCTGTGCTTTACCCAGCTGCCTCCCTGCTGGGGATGCGGCACGCCAGTAACGGCCCTAGCAATAGCATCCAAGCCTGACGGTTCATCCTCTGGCGGTGAGCTTCTCCATCTCTCAAATGGAGTTTGTTGAATTGTAGGCGTCGGTGGTCTTGGCAGTGGAATGTCTCTCGGGCTTGCTTCTGATGATCCAGAGCAGTAGTCTAATGTGTCTGGCCGTTCGAATTTCTTTCTTCGACGGGCGTTAGCAAACCAGTTCAAGACTTGTTGTTTGCTGAGACCTGTTTGTCTAGTGAGAGACTCGACTTCTGCGACGGTGGGGTAGGGATGATGCATATGAGCTGATAGCCACTTGTTGAGGATACGGACGGAGATCAGAGAAAGACGTTTCCCAGGTCTTTGGGGAATTGGTGTAGCGGGCTTTGAGTCAGCGGTAGGAGTATCGTTATATGACTCGGAAGCTGGATTGGAGTGATAGGTATCTGTAGCATGGTTCTGATCGCCTTCACCTGGAGCCGGGGTTGTATTTAGTTGCTGAGGATCGAAGCTCTCATTGATTGAATTTGGGTTCCATAAATCTGATGGATTAACAGTCGTTGTGTCCTCAGGCCGATAAAAGACATGGTCCAGATTTGTATAATGCTCAGAACTCATCGCGGCGAATGAGTCATTAGAAGATTCCGGTCCTGCTGGGAATGTTGTGATGAAGTCAGATTGAGAAGGTAAAGGTTCACTCTATTGACCCACTGTTTCCTTGTCATATTGAACCCTTTGCGAAGACATACAGCCAATAATGTCTTGGCTCGTTGAGTTACACCAAGCTTAATCAGGTCTAGCAAGCGAGGATTCAAGTCAAATAAACTCAACCATTTTTGTCTTCCCACAGCCTAAAGCTAATTTAATTCTCTATGCTTTTACCTCGAGCAACATCCGCTCTTCTGGCAACTTCAAGAAAAATCGCAGCCATCGCCATGGTCACGCCCGCAAATGTTTGCGCACCCAGATATCTCCCATTCATAGCACCGATCAAAGCTCCTCCTATCGGAGCACCAATGAGACTTGCAACGCTACCCAGTCCAAAGACCATACCCATTCGCATCCCAGGTTTCTTTGTGCTTGTGGTGAGATAGCTCAGTCCGGCCGGGAAGAGACTCTGCACACCTCCAGACAGAATCCCACTGAAGACAGTCCAGACGTACATAGCCAGAGATGTCCCGACTGCAATCCATGCGAACAGAATAACAGTCATTGAAGCCATCACGGGCACAAAAATGACCAATGCGCCAACTTTATCAGCAAGGATACCTGAACCCAGACGCCCAACCAAGTTGGCGGCGTTGAACACCAGAAGAAGATTCAATGAATCTTGATAAGAAAATGGCGGCGTGATGCATGATCGAGAGAAGTCGACCACGTAGAAGATGGAGATGTATAATCCCAGGAGTGACTGACACGGCGAGTTAGTAAGTTTCATCTCACTTTTGAAATGTGTCACTTACCATAAATATGGCAAGAGCATAATTATTGAATCGAGAGTCTCGAAATGCCGACCAATCAATCCAGTCGGGGCTATTGCGGCTTTGAGATCTCGGTCGCAGGCAAATATTGGCAAAGGCCAATGTGACAAACTGGATCAAGGCGATGACTCTCATTGTCCAAGCAAAACCTAACTGAGGTATTAATTGGCGCATGATGCCAGAATAGACGAGACCGCCGGTACAAGAGCCGCACATCGCTACACCAATAGCCAAGCCACGTCGCTCAGTAAAATACTGAGAAACGACTGCTAGCATTGGACAAGACATGAGACCGTTGCCTATCCCAACGCCAACGCCAAGTGTGAGGAACATGACCCATAGTTTTGACCCAAACGAAGAGGCAAATATGCCAACGACCATGGCCAGAGATCCTGCTAGAAAGGTGGTGCGGAAGTAGCCTATATCTGTCAAGCGACCTGAAACTATTCCCAAAAAGAAGTAAAAGAAGATTTGCATCGAGCCAATCCACGAGACTGTAGATGCGGGCTCGTCGAATTCTTGGATAAAGTGGCTTTGCAGTGCACCAAAGGAGTTGGTGAAGCCGGATGTGTTCATCACGACAAAGTGAGCAGAGAGAACAACTTGACAGTTAGATGGCACTGTGCATAGCGAGGAAGATCATGACTTACTCAGTATACTCGTCTGCCAGCTTGTAACCTCTTGTAACTGGGACGTCGGATTATCTCCCCCATGCGGACTTAAGAGGTCGACTTGGGTTTGGGCTTCGGCGTTGTGTGGCGGCGTCTGACCCAACTTCTTTTCGCAATCGTCCAATGGAAGCATATTGATTCAGACTGATTCAAAGACTAATCAAATGGGTTTAAGGACTTTAGGTGAGACAGTGAATTATTTTCTTTGGGCGAGTCCAGCTCGAATATAAAGGATTTTGAACTGACCATGATAAAAACCAGGTGGGTCTTGTCAGCCACAGGGTGCAACACCTTGCTCGTCAAAGATGATTTATCGCGATCTAGTACAAGACTAACGTAGTCTACTAGAGTTAGTCGCATATTCTACGCGTTGAGTTATTACGACTTCCGAGTACCAACTAAACCCACGATGTTCCCACCTAAAATATTCACGCAGAAAATCCGACACGTCACGGAAATACACTGCAGTAGATGATGGCACCAGAAGCTGATATGCTGAGCAATGGGTTTACAGTGAAAGAAATTTTGTATTATCGCGAACTAGAACCAAAAATGCAGTAATCAACGCACCCAAACTCTTTTTAAGCAATGTACAAGACATTCTTTCTCGCGAAGGATTTCTTCCCTCCTGTGTTCTAGTCTAAAGGGTATCTTGCGCTCCATTTCAGTGTTCTCGGTGCGGCTCATAATACATGCAAGCATCGTCCCACCCCAGCTTCCAATGTATATGTATATAGTAGATCCTAAGGCATGCTCAATGCTTCTTCGCTTTTCTTTTTCGTTTTAACTTTTTTTATTCTTTTCTTTTTTTGCTCTTTTTTACTTTTTACTCTTTTTAGACTTTCGTTACCTAGATAGCGACTTAACAAAAGTTTGCTTCCTAGATCCCAACATCGAAATAATTAACCCCTTGTTGCAGAAACAGTTGACTTGGTGACCTAAAAGGAAGGGGCCTAGAAGGATGAGATGAAGGAAGAAGAAGAGGTGAGTGGTAATGGGTAGTGGTGATGAGTAGAGGCGACGGATGGATGGTCGAAAGGTACTTAGATGAAGGAAGATGATAAGGTGAGAGAAGAAGAGATCAAGGAAGAAAGGGAGAAGGAAAAGGTAAAGGAAGAAGAAGAAGAGGATTTGTCTTGTTTATGCCGACTTCATCGGCATTAACTTGTGCTTCTTCTCTTTCCTTCCCTTTTCCCTCTTCTTTTCTTCCACTTGTCATACCTTTGCTAGACAACGTCTAGTCGAAAATTTGCTTCCCAAATCTCAACATCGAAACAATCAGCCCGTTGTTGCAAAAGCAATTTAGACACATCCTCGGCATTCTTCATAAGCTCAAAGGAAGACCGAGCATTTTCGTTTTCCGCGTAGAAAGGTGGAACGAGTACAAAAAGCTTCATTCTCTGCTCATTCTTGACGTAGCAGAGCTCAATTGATACCCCTGAGATCTCTGCAAACAGATTAAAGATCTTATCACGTATGCCAGTGTTGTCGTCGCATTCGTAAAAGGGTCCCAAGAGGAAGGCTTCGAGGTTACTGAGATCACCGTCCCAAGGCTTGGTTTGACGGTTGGACTGAGCAAGGAGCTTTGCGTAGATCCTTCTATTGTCTACGTCGACGTTTCTTGGCTGAACCATTGCAGGGTGTCTGATTCGGTATTTCCAGATGGGTCCGTCCCTTATCTTAGCTTTTTTCTCGGCATCCTCCTCTTTGATGTCCAGTTCGCTAGATATCTCGTTAGTGTGATGTGTGTCCCCCATTCCCTCCATCTGCTTTGGGTCCAAAACCAATGTACTTGTCTCTGTTTCTTCGTTCGGCGTAGTAGCAACAGTCGGGGTCAGATCAGTTCTGATGCTAGAATCTTCCAAGTTAGCGAGATTGCTACCTTTCGAGTGCATTATCTTCATATCATACCTGGGAGCATCGAGTGTGCAATCAGCACTCTGTGATGGGTCTTCTACCAGGGCCTCGAGCTTCTTTCTAGCATCGATCTCGTTCGCTGATTCACGCTTCAACCTTGGTCTGCAGTTTAGTTTCCGTTTACTCCTGCGGTGTTGAAGACATGATACTGACTGCGAACCGGAAGACTCACCCTCAGTCTCAACTTCGAGGCGAGCGTTGTTATGAGAAAAAATGGTCTGACCCTCTTGTTTCTGGTCAAGTAATTTCTTCATTGCTCGAACAACAAAATCCACTTTATCATTGATGGTCTCCAGTTCTGTTTGACAGGCTTTTGCCGACACCTCCCAGGTAACAGGATCGACTTGATCCTTCTCTTTGCCAGACGAGGATTCGCCAACGTCTTGCGCCCCATCACTAACGATCTGTTCCCATCGCTCTTGTTCCTCAGGGTCAGGGGTCAAAGGGCGCATACACCAGTCCGGCATAGCACTATCTTCAGCCACATCCGTCAAGTAATGATTGTACGGATAAGTGAAGCCAGGATATAATGGACGCTCCGCTTTCATAGAGAGGCTAGAGGCGAGATGGCGGGCAGGGGGTTGAGTAATGTAACCCAAGGGGTACGATGGGGCAGGGAAGGGGATTTGACTAGCGGGTTGATTAGCAGCCGTGGCCCTCTGGTTGTGATCCCAGTTTACAGGCTGGCTTTCAGGCCCAAACATCTGTGATGCGTCAGGTGTGAGGTATTGAACAGCTGTATGGCCTCCCGTTCCCGGATGTACCTTGCCACAGCTAATACCTCCCTGACATAGGGGTAGACAATCGTATTCGTCAGCCCAGTGTGTTCCATTTGGTTGAAACCCGTATGGGTTTGGGATGTTCCTCGATCCCCGTTGAGGGGTCTCGTTCCATCCTTGCCTGTACATTGTTTTGAAAATTGTCGACGATGCCGGTGCATAGCTGAGAGTCTTGGTTGGCCTTGTCAGAAAAAAAGAAAGAGGAGGGACATGAGATGGCTTCTGGGAAGGGAGCTATTTTTATACTTATGATAGAAAGTATAATATTGGGATTTTTGTTGGAAAGTTTAGAATTAAGTAAGGAGGCGTGGTCTTTAGGTTACGGTAAGAGAATTTGAATATGAGATTTCTCGGATAATAATAGTGTAGCTTTTTGATATTCGGTGATGACAACATCAGCAGTCTGTTATATTGGGCCAGGCCTTGGTGATCGCCTCTTGTGATAGATCATGTGATTTAATTCGTGGCCCGCGAAATCAGCCTGGACTGTACTTTGTGGAGAGTCGCATTTGTCTATTTCATAGGTTGTGCTAGAAGAAGAATAAGAAGTGGGTTGTTGAGCAGGTATTGCTTTTCTATTGTGTAGGAATAATGCCATGTTTTGTGTGACTCTTGATGCAGCGCAGCCGAAGGTATATTTTTCTTATCGCAGAAATCAAACATTCATATTTTGCTCATCATTATACCAACCACCACATAAGTAGTCGATTGTTGCCTGTCTGATAAAACTTAGCAGGTGCGTGCTGCCCATTTAGAGTCACCCTGATCCCCTTTTTTTGTCTTCATTAAAAGCTACAGTGACGTGTCATTTCGCCTCACTGGGTAAACCAACAAACTTTGCCGACAAATCCACTTATTCACGAGGCTCTATGCCTAGATCTTGAACTTTAAAAACAAATATATAAAGGGTATCCAAGTCTAATTCTACATCTACATCTATATTATTTCCAACTTCATGCCAACGCGATTCCAGTAAGATCTCCCAACTCTGCAAACAAGACAGTTTTCGTCTTTGTCTTCAAGTCAACCGCATAAACACCACCTGACAGGTCCGTTACATACGCTGTAGAAACACTCTTGTCTAATGTGAGTCCGATTGTCTCGTGTAATCTCTTGGCCAGAATCTCTCGGTCTGACGCATCAGCCTTGGGAGTGCCACCCACAAAGGCGCGGTTGAGCGAGTTACCCTTTGGGGGATCGCCGCGGTCTGTCCAGTATAGTGTCTGTGTCTCCTCGTCGATCTCGAGGTCGATGGGTTCAGGTAGGTTGATGAATAGAACCTGGACTTCTGATGGGTTGTCGATCTTGGCGCGGAAGATACGACCTTGGCTTCCCTTGGGTAGGCCTTTTTGAGACCAATAAAAGTAGCCGTTTGTCTCGTCGACTGTGATGCCTACACACCATCGAGACATATCCTTCTTATCTTCAGCTATTGACCCAGTGGAGACAAGAACCTCGATATCAGATCCATCAAGGTTGCAGCGCATGACCTTCATGCCCTCTCGGTCACACCAATACAGCTTTCTACTCTTTGTTGCGATAGTAAGTTGCTTTGGAGTATGAACGCCAATAGATCCTGATGCAACAATGGTTGTTCTCTCAGAACCATCTAATCGCGAGCGTTCAATAGAGCCGTCGTTGGACTTAAAGGTAGGACCCATGTTTGTCCAATACATGAAGCCATTGTTGTGATCAATAGCGATGCCATCTGGCATGGTGGACATGTTGTCGAAAATTGTGTAAAGGTCGGATCCATCGGTATTGCATGATAGAATGCGACCCTTGGGATGGGGGAAGTTGGAGAGGTCTGTATCAAGGATGTACAGACGAGGAAGACTTAGAGAGCCCATGGTGATGGATGTGATGTAGTTGGTGTATAGAGTTTGGTGGCTGTAGGTAATTTTCAAAGTTTGATACGACGTCTTGGTTGACTGACAGGAGAGAGGATGATATTTACAGATTTCACATACGAAGCGACAACATGCGCTTACTGGTCCTATATTTAGTATGACCAAACATGGCAAATTTCTAGAATATTTCATCATAACGTCTGTCGGAGTAGAAGTGGATGACGCTAAAGTCGTGCTTCGTGCAAAGCTCGTCCTCCGAGAGATCCGATGCCGTACAAAATTGGAGCAGTGGAGAACCTAGTTCCACCGCGGAACACATGACGTAACCACAACTGACTAGATTTTTGATCGAGATGCAGGGTAAGAAAACTGATATTGACAGATTTCATTAGTTCTGTATAACGTATGAGAAGACATACTGTAGACTGGACACATAATGATCTTTTAGACATATTTGCGATATTAGAATAATTTAGCATTTTTAACATCATGAGGGGCTTTTTTCTAATCACATGAGTACCTGTATGTTCACACCATATTCTACGACTTACGCGCCATGCCACTACAAAGTCTGAGTAAGAATTTTCATCTACCCGATAATTTTCCAGTGGCTTGAACGAAAACAGCTATACTTCATAATTAAATTCAATAAAAATATTATAATTTAGTAAAATTAATCTAGGTGTTATCTGTCTTCAATAATAAAATCTCTTCAAATCATGTGTCCTTCGCACCCTTGGCATATCCATCCCAGTCCTTTCTCACATTCAGCAGTCTAACAAGTTCCTCGTCCCTCTGCTTGACCAAGTCCCCATACCCTCTCTCGTCGATCGCGGTCCTCGTTCCCTCAATCCACTTGGTCTTTAAACTATCATCAACGACCGGGTTCTCGGGTGCATACCACGTCTGCAGAGGCCCCAGTAAGTGATCCGCAAAATGTTCGATTCCACCCTCTCCACCTCCGAGATGGAATAGAGTGTTGGGTCCCATGACACCCCAGCGTAGACCAGGCCCGTATGATACAGCGTCGTCGATATCTTGAACGTCGCAGACGTCTTGTTGTAGAATGTGGAAGACTTCTCGCATGACGGCTGCTTGGATGCGGTTGGCGACGTGGCCTGGAACCTCCTTCTTTAGGTGAATGGGTTGTTTGCCCATGTCTTGGTAAAACTTCATGGTACGTTGAATAATATCTGATGATGTTTGATTGCCGCCGACGACTTCAACGAGAGGAATGAGATGGGGTGGATTGAACGGGTGTCCTACAACACATCGTTCCGGCGATGCAGCAGCAGTCATGCCCTCCTGAATAGAAGAGCAAGTCAAACCGCTAGAACTTGTCGCGATAATAACTTGACTTGGAAGCATCTCTGCCATATCCTGAAAGAGCTTTCTCTTAAAGTCGATTCGTTCAGGGCCGTTCTCTTGTACGAAATCGGCATCTTGTAAAGCCTCGCTCATGGTGGTTGTGAAAACAACATCCTCAGGCTTGGCGTTGTTGTTCTTGACCAAACCGATTGATGATAGTACAGGGAGAGCGTCGCGGATAAAGTTGCGGAGATATGTCTCTGAGGCAGGGTTGATGTCAAAGGCCTGGACTTTGAGGCCTTGAGCGAGGAAGAGGGCTGACCATGAAGCGCCGATTGCGCCGCAACCGATGATGGCGACAGTATTGATTGACATTGTGATGAAAGTGATAGTGAGATATGATGAACAAGCCTTGACAATAACAGTCTCGATCACGGATGCAATGGTATTTATCTAATCTCTATACATGGCAATCAAAATCCCATCAGCCTTTCCTATCTCGCCCTCTCTTAATTCCGCATATTCCCACATCGCGCTTTCGGCATTTAGCAATCTCAGCTTCGTCATGCCCCCGGCAGTTAAGGGAAATGACATCGGCTCGCTCCAAAGTACATCGGATCGGCATCCGAAATCTAAACCAAGTTTTCCACGTGGTGGAGGCAAAAAGACCTCGTTCCTGATCAAATCACATCTCTTCAATCTGCATCGTTTTTCCAGAAAAATTCTATCACTAGCGTCTCCACTCTGACGTCGAGATGTGCAGGAATTGTTTCCGCGATTGAGCCTCATGTTGCATTGAAGCCTCTCCACATCGATACCGTTGTCATGTCCACTTGTTTCCGCTCGCGCTCGCGTTTTTATAGTAGCGAGTTTGTTTTCTTCCGATTAATCCGGCAGAGATGATGCAAGTGCCGAAGACACTTGGACAAAGACAATTGGAGATTGTGGATAGAATTCTCAAGGCGATGCATCAAGGGTTTCAAGTTGCATAAATACACTCCGTCGCTCGTCAATCTCGGTATCAATCATCTCAACATATAATACATTACAATACTCTATCAATCTCATTCCATCATCTTAATACACACTCTCATATTTACATCATCATCAACAACAACAACAACAACATATATCTCACCTTACATACACATCATGTCTCAGGAACCAAGAATTCCCGACGTCTACGGTCCCGGTACCCACACCGACCGTACCTTCACCCCCGTCCCAGAAGATACAGAACGCATCTTCCGCCTCATCGCCTCTCAAACTCCCGGCTTCACTCAAGATGAGGAAATCCTCTCCAAAGTCAAGTTCGAGGGCGAGTCATTCCCCGTGATCCCCGGCCCCATCAAGGCTGTCTCCGTAGCTGCATCTCTACACGCCATGGCTGGTGTCTTGGCTGATGAGATCCTTACTATCCGTGGCGCTGAGAACAAGCAACGACAAATCACTGTCAACACAACACAAGCTGGTCTTTGGTTTGGTAACATCGCTACTGCCTACGTCGGTAACAAGGATGTCCTTTCTCTAGCTGGGTCTGGAGAACTCAAGGAGCTTTTGCCGAACTGGGAGCAAGGCTGGGTTGACACGCCGCTTAAGTACCGCACCACAGGTCTCTATCCTACTTCAGACCCTGAAGTGTGGTACTCACTCCACGGTTCAATGAAGGCTGAGCCTGTCCTCAAGTCCATCGGCGTCGACCCTTCTGAGCCTATCTCCACCAACGAGGAAGCCGCTGCACACATCGCCAAGTTCACAAGCAAACTCTCACCTGAAAAGCTTGAGCTCACTAATCTTCTCAATGGCAACTGCGGTAGCATCTGCTTCACTCCCAAGCAATGGAACGAGAGTGAGATGGGCAAGTCTCTCGCTGCTCACCCTCTCATCAACGTCAAGTCTCAACACCAGGCTATCCCCACACCACCTGTCGCCTTCCCTCCCCTGGATCCCTCTGACCAGCGCCCTCTTGCTGGTGTCAAGGTCGTCGAGATGACCCGTGTCATCGCTGGTCCTCAGATCGGTGCTATCCTATCTTCCTTCGGCGCTGATGTCATCCGCGTCAACCCTCCTCATCTTCCCGACATCAACATCATGCAACTCACCCTCAACGCCGGCAAGCGCACCATTGCCATTGATTTGCGCAAGCCCGAGGAAGCAGCCCTCATTAAGTCCCTCATCGCCGACGCAGATGTCTTCATTCAAGGCTTCCGTATGAACAAGATGCCCAAGTACGGCCTTGGCTTGAACGACATCCTCAAGATGGCTGGTGAGCGCGGTCGCGGTATCGTGCATGTTTCAGAGAACTGCTATGGTCCTGATGGATACTACGCTGAGAGACCTGGTTGGCAGCAGATTGCTGACGCAGCTGCTGGTTCGGCGTATGTCACTGGCAAGTCTCTCAAGCTGCCCAACAACGAGGTTGTCCTCCCTTCTCTGCCTGTCAGCGACATGACTACCGGTGCTCTCGGTGCTGTGAGCACTCTTCTTGCTCTTCGCGACCGCGCCACCAAGGGCGGAAGCTACGCTGTCCACGCCTCACTAGTCGCCGTCAACACCTACGCCCTCCTCCCCGACGTCGGTCTCTACTCCCCCGAGACCGTCGCTGAATGCGCCGAGCGTTTCCAGTGGGCCGAGATGCGCGGCTCACACCACGTCCTGGATCTCTTGATTACAGTCTGGAACGGCTGGAAGCGAGTCTTGGGAGATACTCTTGCGGAGAATAGTGGCTTCTACCAGAGCTTTGAGAACAGCGCTTTTGATGGAAAGAAGTTGAGCATTCTCAAGCCTGTTGTGAGATTGAGTGACGAGAAGAGCACACCTCAGTGGACGACTCCCAGTGTGCCTTATGCTTATGAAAAGGCACAGGGTATCAAGTTCCAATAGATAGATCCAGCATTCATAGACTAGCGATTGCATTTACCACTAGAAATAAATACACTTAATTCATTCAATTTGACAACAACACATTTCTTGCAGTGATTGAGGTGGCGAGTCACAGTGTTGAACGTACAGCAGACTAACCCAAACTGTACCCAGAATTAGTTGGTAATAACTTGCCTTGGATTGGTAAGACGTGCTAAAGTTTTAGTGATTCCTTCCTGGGATAGTGTGTCGAGGCACTGTAGCTCTCAGGCCAAATTAGGTGTCGCGGTACCTGTCTTGTCTGGAGTTAGCCCATGCAACATTCGTATATGATACGACTGAACGCCTGTGAGTCACTGCCGATATCTATTATTATCATGTTACTTCTGTAGTTTAATTGATGCAATCATGATCTATTTTCCATAAGCTTTGATGCCAAACTACCACGTTACAACCAAAACTCTTTCAGTTTGCATATTTGGATCTTTACAGTTGCTCAGCCTCTTCATCAGTCAATCAGTCGAACGAAATGGAAAACACTGACGGCGCTACAACGGAGCAGACACCAAAACTGGCAACAAGAGTAGCTTATCTCCGCACTATCCTCGACAAAAAGTCTACAGAAGAACATAGCGAAACCGACTGCCTCAATCTGAATTCATGGCTTTGGATATGGGTTGGGAAAAATGTCCCTTGGGATCCATGGGGTAGTGGTCGTAAGAACCGCACGAAACCTCCACCGGAGCTTCTTCATCACTACATTCTCGGCTTTTCCACCGCCGCAGACCCTGCTATACTAGATTGGCTTCTCAAAAACTCTGGGGAAAACAATGCTAGGTTATCTCGGTCTGATTTTACGGTTTATCTTTCGGCCACTCAGATGAATGATCCAAATAACAAGGACCTTCTTCAGCAGCTGGCATCGGAAAATGTGACAATCAAGAAGATCACAGAACCATCAGAGGAGTACACATCAGATGATATATGTGACTCAGTCATGCTCTCAGAAAGTGATTACATCCTCGACCCAACTATTCAAATCGGTCCCTGCGACTGGGTAACAACAGACGCTCTATACCGCGACTCCCTCCGCTACGGCCATCCCCAGCTTTACAGAACCGAAGAATACAGCAACTTCTACTATGAAAATAGACTAAAGAAGAAGATGGGTGGCTATACAATGACATCGTGCTGCTACCCCCACGGCAAATCTGATCAATGGAAACGGGATCACGAAAGAGAGTGGAGGAATTATGAATGTCCGTCTTGTGGGCAACGTTGTAAGAGGAGTAAGGGATGCAAAAATACAGGCGAGGACTGGGCTGCGGATAGGAATAAGTATAAGACTGCTTGGATGGAGGGTGTGGACTTGTCGGCGGCTAGACCACCTGACTTTGAGAAGGATTGGAGGACATTGACCGTGAATGATGTCGTTTATTACGGTGGCGAGAGGTTCAAAAAATGGAATTGGAGATCCGTTGATACGTTCTCTGGAGATTGGAAACGAGAGTAATGTTGGTTGTCATATTTTCATCATTATAAATAATAGTCTGCTCTTATCATTCGTATGTTCTACAATATTTACAACAGTAGAGTGGACGACGTCATTTATACTTAGATCTCGTGCTGGCCACAGCCCAAGTGTCGAAGACCCATAGCCTCCAGCTCCTCCATCTGTCCCAGATCAGGTCCAACGCTGCGCTGCTGGAGGTTCTGGAGAGTGGCGTCGGTGATCTTGGTCTTGGGGATCAACTTTGTGCCTCGCTCGTCAAGGGTAGCAAGGATGTGTGCAGCAGCCTGATAAATGTTAGTAAGTTTACCTGACTAACTCTTGAGGGCGTAACTTACCTTGGCGTTGACAGTTAGAGTCTTGGAGTCGGGGTTGTCAATGGTGTCACAGGCTTGATGGTAGCAAGGATCTTGCTCAACAGCAGTGCCCTAATCATACTGTCAGTAAAGAATCATCAAACTAGTATATCGACTTACAGTGTGCAAGAATCCAAAAGGTTTGTTCAAAGTCTGCCAGAAAGAAGCATAGTCACTTCCATTGGTGAGCACCGCAGGTGTAGTCTCAATACCCTTGCTGGTGAAGTAATCGATAAAGATCTTCTCCGTCACCTCCGAGCCCTTGGGAGCCTTGGATCCGTGGGAGCTACCATCCGTATCAGCGACGCCGAAGAAGCCCTTGGCAACCATGTCGAAGTTGAGATAGACGAGGAGGTCGTTGACGTCCTTGGTGGCTAGGTTGGATGTGTAGAATTTGCTTCCCAGTAGGCCGTTCTCCTCGGCTCCCCACCAGGCAAAGCGGATCTTGTTCTTGGTCTTGTACTTGGAGAGAGCGAGGAAGAGTTCGAGGATGAGAGAAGAACCGGAACCTGGGGATATTAGCTTGGATGCGGCTTTGTGAGAAGAAAAGGCGTACCATCATCGTTGATACCGGGGCCAGCTTGAACACTGTCAAGATGAGCGCCGAGCTATGAGATAATTAGTCAAATGTACCTCCGATTGAGGGAAGTAAACAAACCATGATAACGTTGCGGGGATCACCACCCGTAGTCTCAGCAATGACATTCGTTGTAATCCTCTCCTCAATAGTCTGCGACTGTTGAAAGTACGCCTCAACCTTCTCACCAGCCTCAATCCTCTCCTTGAGCTTCTGTCCATCAGCAAGGTTGATGAACCCAGCAGGAACATGCTTCTCGGGGTTAGGCGCGCTGAGCGAACCAGCAGTGACGTTAGTCGACAAGTCATGGTAGATGATAACCGCAGAAGCACCCGCCGCAGCAGCAGGAATCACTCTTCCAGCAAGAGTTCCACCAGTAGGACATCTAAATCGCTGCACCAGCACAATCTTGCCCTTTACATCAAGGCCATCGTATGAAGAAGCATCGCAACCAGCAGCGCCTTCAGGACCAAGCGCAATCTCGGCGGTGATGCCCTCTGCAGTGGTAGATGGGGAGTAGGTCAAGCCGTAGACGTAGATGGACTTGTCGTCGACTTTGAGATCGATTGAGTCGACGTAGGCAAAGAGGGCGGGGAAGTTCTGTTTCCAGACCTTGGCGTTCTTAACCTTGGATGCTCGCTTGTAGATATAATCGACAGAAGCGTCGTAGCCAGGAAGACCAAAGGCTCTGTTGCCGCCGTTGTCGAAAGCGATGTCGTTTAGAGCTTCAAGGTTGGACATGAGACTATTCATCGTGAGCTTTGTTATGAAAAATGGGTGTGATTAATTACTTCTTAGTCTTGATGTCGGACTGGAATTTCTTCGAGTCGAGCTTCTTACCCTTGGCCAACGCATGGCCAGGAGTCAGCGACAACAAAGTCGCGAGTGTAGTGCTGAATCTCATCTTGGGGAATTGCCCTTGGATTGACGTAGAGGGGATAACTGTTCATTTTGAAGATGGAGGGCATTGTCTCAATTTATAATGAGATGCAGACTGGATAACGTGACGCCATGAATCGCAATCGTCATGCCCAGAAGACATAAGCCCCGGGTATAGTTTCTGTTAGGGAAGGTCGATTCATGCCAAGAAGTGGGCGTGATGATCGGATATGTAGGTACTTTTTTAAGTTGGGGCTGGGCATGGGTCTTATCGCGAGCGGTGACGATGTTGTGTTCGGGGACTTGGTGTTTGACTCAATGCTTATGGTAGCCCTCGACAACATAAGCAACATACTTGGAATTGGATCAATTGACATATCGAAACGACAATGCCGTCTTTGGTGATCATAACAACCATCGAAACAACTGGATAAAATACTTTCATCTACCCACAATTTGGACCATGCTCCGATTGGGGTTGCATCGTCTACGGGTCCTTCTGATGGTTGGAGAAAACCCCGCAAAGATTGAGTCTGCCGAGACGATAAACAAAGAGATAATGGCAAATTGTTTAGTGATGAGCCAATCTGGCAGGTCCAAGACCCTTGTTTGGGCTGCAAGGATCAAGAACCATACGAATAAGCTTAACGTTCAAAAGTTCTTTGGAACCACTAGACTGAGATAGGAATGAGACAAGAAGAAGAGAAGAAACCCCGCCTGAATGCGATTGAAGGGTTACAGATGTATTTGGTCAGAGTCTTCATCATAGGGATAGTTGCAGCAGGATGATGAAAGACGAATATAGGATTGTTTGTACTGTGTTGTCGCTTTTATTATTGTCGCTATAGTGCCATTCCTTCGCTCTGATCCCTCTGTTGCCTAATAAAGTGGAGTATGTCAGCAATCCTTAACATCGTGAACGTGAACAATGAGATGATGCAGACTCTTCAAAGATTTGTGACAAGTTTCCTTCTGCAAAATGGAAATGGCCGCAACCTACAAGAAACTCGAGAAACTGTGTCCCGGTGACAAATACCCAACGCAGCAACGAATTCTCGACAATGCCCGCATTCCCGGAACCTGTCAATGGTTTCTGAACCACGAAACGACACAAGCTTGGTTGAATGGCGATGGACATCACATTCTCTGGTTACATGGACCTAGTAGGTGTTTCGATGTCTATAGTAGCGCATGCTAATAAGTCGCAGGTGCAAGTGGGAAAACATTTCTCAGGTACTGCACAAAAACACACGTCTTAGAATCAGTTCTAACAACCTTGAAGTTCAAGTCTAGTCAACCACATTCATCAGACCCAGTACGAAAGCATCGCATGTGGTGTCTTTTACTTTGGGCGCAATGATCTACAGTATAACCTCGCCGATTACGATCTTGCATTCCGATCCATCACTAGGCAACTCGTGTCCCAAACTCCAGACTCGCTCGGCCTATGGCAGAGTATTACCGACAATGAAGAAATGGAGACCCCGTGTTTAGACGTTTCTTCGAAGATCATTGAGCAAATTTCATCTGCATTTGACAAGATTATCGTCATTCTAGATGGTGTAGATGCGACGAACGAGTCTGGCCTGAACGATCTTTTTCATCTTCTGTTTGATGAAAGGATAATTCCCTCACTGAAGATCTTGATAACAAGTAGACTTCCCTTTCCCAATGCACTCGACAGGATCGACCTTGGAATATCAGAGATTGAAGCCCACGCTCCTGAGTCGGACATTGGACTTTACTTTGCCAGCTACATCGACGAATCTCCTGTCGACGCCGAGTTTCCCGACCCTGCGCGCGTCAGACTCTTTCCTTATAAGAAGTTCTTCGACCTCTCCAAAGGCTTGTCAGTATACTAGTCGCTGCAAAGAATATTATACTTACTCTCTTTAGATATGTGCCACTTTTGCCTCAATGGTTCAGCAACATTGCCTCGCAACCAAACAGTGTGTTTTTCGACCTTGTCGAGTCATCGCCGCCAGAGTCGAAAGGAGATGTGTCAAGAGCATTCTGCGAAGCGGTTATGGAAGACATCAAGTCCTCCAAAGACGCCAATCTTATCATGTGTGTGCTCTATCATCTCATTGTCATTGACAGGATGGGGTATCTATTTACCGTCCCCATGGCGCACGAAGCTCTTGATACTTGGGGTACCACACGACCAGATGGAAATCCATTTACGGCCTCCGAAATTCTGAAATCTTGCCAAGGACTTATCTTTCTGAACGACAAGAACCAGACCATAGTGATGCGATCTCCACTGTTGATGGAACACCTTCGCACTCATGTGCTCACAAATTTTCACCATCAGGTACAGACAAGAGTTTCCATGAGGTATCTTTCGAAACAAGATTTTGCAAACGGGGCCTCAAAGTCTTCTGCGCAATTGAAAGAGAGATTCTGGGCTCATCCATATCTCTGGTATGCAGCCAGAAGCTTGTCGTCCAACCTCACAAAGGGCGATTGCTTCGAATCATTCTTCCTGGCCTTGACTACTTCACAAGGATCCATCGAGTCTTACCAACAAGCTGCTGAAGCATGGCCATATTTAGATGACGAATCCTATGACGAATGCGAAAGGTCATGCGAACGATGGCGCTGTTACACAGCAGGTTATACTGCGCTTCATCTTGCAGCAAGTTTAGGAGTCGCCGATATGATGGTGCAAAGACTCGTCAGCGATGGAGCTCATCTTGATGCTCGAGATGGGAGTGGTCAGACAGCGTTGCATATAGCAGCGGGCATTGAAGATGAGTCCGTTACGCTAAAAAGCTTGTTGCTTGCTGGTAGTGATGTGGCTGTCAAAGATAGGGATGATTTGACGCCCCTGGCTATTTGTGTAGTACATGGAAATTTGGCGTCGGTCAAGTTGCTTATTGAGTATGGCGCTGATGTTAGTACGCTCGATGAGGAGGATCTAAGAGAGTGCGCGAGGGAAAAGCCAGAAATTGCTCAGTTCTTGGTTGAGCTTGGTATTGATATGCCAGACGTTGATGAGGATGAGGATGAGGACGAGGGAAATTAGATAGAAGAATGCGTAAACGTTCATCTAAAAAAACGCTGTAGAGAATTTATAGTGCTAAAAATGAGTCTAAATTACGATAACACGCTATGCAACCATTAAAATAACAATCCATTCAATAATCCACCCACGTCCCGATACCCTGTCATCCTTACACTCGTATACAGTAAAAAATACACAAATTTCATGATTGTTGAATCATGGTAATATCCATTTGCTAGTCATTCGATCTCTAGCTCAACAGTTCACGTGTCGTCGATTATTGCTGGTAGTCGTCCTGGCCTGGCTCGGCTTCGCCTTCATGTCTGGGTTATGTGTCAGTAAATTGCCAGTTCACGGATGACTGGTACGAACCGTCTAAAATGTCTTTCTAATAAATCCCGTCTATGAAAACGCCTTTCGCAAATGTGACATTGATATTGTGGTTCTTCGTGAGAAGTTTGATGCCGTCTGTCATTATTTAGTATTTCGACTCGGCGTTGCAGTACTGTTAAGTAAATTACCTCAAATGTTCGGCTCTAGTATACACCTGACACATTTAGTATTGATCCGAGTCATGAGTTCGTGTCTCTTACCTTTTGACATTCTGTGCAGACGTGAACAGGTTTCCCCTTTTTCGCCTTGGACACCTTTCCGTTTGGGGTTAATTGAGGGTCACTGTAGTCGCTCATTGTGTATGTACGAAAAAAACAGATAATGAAGTGAAAAGCAAAACGCCAACTGGATAACGAGACCTGTTCAAATATGAAGAAACAAAGGATCATTTATCTTATGTCTAAAATCCTCTGGCTCCTTTGTCATTTCGCCTCGTAATTCCTCTTTTTGTTTAAGCCACCCGCGTATGTATTATTATGGGATTGAGGCTTTGAGCTGGGCATGACGAATCCATCCGGTTGGTCCTGTCGATCACAAAAATAGCTCGCCAATCAAAAGCGGGCGTAACGTGATCCTGGTACGAAATCTCAGCCCCCCCTAACAGGAGTGACAGCGTATGAATACTGGTGGGGGCTTTGCTTTTGCTGACATGGAAGATGATGCTGGTTGAGTCAACTTGGCGTTTACTCCATTGGGTAGATGACTATAGTCTGGACCGCGGAGGCCGGTGGTTTCCACGGCCGATGTGTAGCTGAAAAGGGAAGTGTATTCGATGACAGGAGTAAGACATTGGACAAGCTGACTTGTCATCACTGCATGGATGGTGGAATGGGTATAGTCAGTGGAATGCCGCGGGTCACTCCCTTCCATAAGCTGAGTGACTGCACCACGTTGGTTGGTGATATTTCTAGGACCCGACTCAGCGACATGACAACAGAACAATAGTTCCATGTATTCGCATCAACAACCAACAAAAAGATGACTCGGCAAGCAAAATGAGTCAATGGTCTTTAAACTACATGACAGTACCTCGTACTTGCTCTTTCGCCTCCATGACCCGTTACAGTAGCATCGACTTCAACAACAACAACCAGCGTAATTGGTTTAGTGGTAAAATTCTCCGTTGCCAGTCACATGACCAGCCTCGGGGAGCCCTGGGTTCGATTCCCAGATTACGCATTTAAACCGCCTCGACGGCTTGAATAGAATTTTGCTGTTTTTTTTTCCTTTTTATTATCGTGGTATAGGAATGTAAGAAACCGTTTGGAACCTCAAGTCAGCCTTGCCGCATAAACCCAGCAAAACTCAGCGGGAGGAACAGTGGGATTGGTCCACTGAATTTAGTTCTCACAGCACTAAATTTAGAAGGTGCCCGCTAATGTCTCAGCCCTGGAAATGGGCACTCAACCTTGTACCATAACAAGGCATTTGGAACCTTGGTATTGATTCCATTCCATCAACGTAACTTCATCTTACAGTTCCTGATCCTACTGTAATTGTCTTATTCTTCTGTCTGCTTCGCCACCAGGGATGACATAACTCTGTTGTTTGTATATGCTTAGCAGGTAGAAATAAGCCTCTGTCACCAAGGATAACTTCGCAGTTAGATCTAAGTCAAGAACTGTCTCGCCAAACGCGTGTTCCGCAATCCGCGGCCTCCATATTCAGTGTTGGTATGCTTGTACATTGTAATCATCGTCTCTTTTCTCTTCTCAATGCCAAGAACCAATGGGAGACACCGTGATGCACGGACGGCCTTGTACATGAAAATGTTGCAGATGTGCAGGCGAAACCCTCTTTTGGCGAACGAAGCTTTCGATAGCCACGTTTTTTTTCGCAAGAGACACGCGTTGTAGTCGTTGGCCAACATTTGAGCCCACCAACGCCACCAACAGTCCTGGCATCAGTCTCTCATATCCTCATCATCCAGTAGACAGTGGTTCAACTGTATTCAAGCGTGTGCTTGCCCCCGTCCCCTTCATCATGCTTCTTCATCCTCCGATTCATATGGTCTTCTTCACCTAGAGACCGAGTCAAAACATTCATCCAAGAAAGGTCAAAGTGCTGGATATCAATTTCTGGAGCCCATGCTCTGACATAAATGTTAGCTAGCTTTGCCCGTCATTTTGGAAATTTCGAGAATGTGTATCCTCTTTGAAGTTAACAATTTTAATTCAAAAGGCCTAAAGGATCGCCCAGTAATATAAACAACAACACTGAGCAGCACTATCTCCTTCCATCAAGTGAGCTGGTACCCACCATCAATATTAACAATAGACCCAGTGATAAAGTAATTCTTCATGATGCCCAGGTATGCCTCGGCCAGATCTTCCGGTTGCCCTATTCGCCCCAAGACCGCCTTGCCGCGAATTCCATCTATCACCTCTTCACCGCACATGCCAGCGAACTGATCAAACAGCTCCGTCTGTACGGCTCCAGGGTTTATCAGGTTAACTCGTATCGGCTTTATCTCCAAGGCCAGGCTCCGAGCCAAGGCATCTTTGGCCCCTCCAAGGCCGTCGCGCACACTGTAACCGGCCACAGGTTTATAGGTGCCCAGGCCACCAGTCATGGTGTATGACGATGTGTGCGACGCTTCGAGGTATTGTAAAGATAGTTTGGCGATAATGACGTCTCCGACTACACGGGCTTGACAGATATTGAGAACATCCTCTGCGGTTGTGTCTTTCAAAGCTAGTGGTGATCCCATTTGTCCAGCAGTGTTGACGATGTGGTGCACCTTGTGATCGCGATTGTGTGTCGCAAAGTCGAATAGGAGTCGGACATTTTCTTCGACATCGGGTGAAGACAAGTCGCAAATATACCCTCGAACCTTTGATTGTTCGTCGGCAACAGTCCTGAGTCTTTCAATGGCGCCATCAACCTTTCCTTGGGAGCGGCCGGCAACGACAACCTTGGCGCCATGCTCAACGCAGGCTTTGGCAACAGCAAAACCAATTCCGGACGTACCGCCGATTACAATAACCAGCTTATCCTGGAGTTTGTTTGTAGGTGACATTTTATGATAAGAATTCAGAGGCGAGTTGGGATTTTGATACTGCGATAATAAAGCAGGTTAGAAGAGGGGCAGTATTCGAGAAGCGCATATGCTCATTATATATAGCCATTTCCATGTGTTAAGTTCCACCTTTAGTTTCCCCTCAAAGCTTACGAGTTCGTGCTCCCACCTATGAATTCGCGTACCTTGTAGCTGGAATCCCCCTGATATTGAGTCATCTAAGCAGATAGGTTGCGGACTTTGGAGATAATTATGGGGAACTGGTTATGATCCGATATAAGGGGCCAGATTGTTCGCATCCGATTGGGTCTCAATCGTCCATCAATAATATTGTTGGTGATGCTGGAACCAACATGCATAAAGTCCACTCAAACAGGCGGACTTGTCAAACCTTATGATGTGGGGTGACCCTCCATTTGATCAGTGCCGGGTACCCGGATCGGCAGTGTTGATACGGAGAAGCTGATAGCAGATTGATTTAAATTGTCAATCTTGTGGAGAGAGGAATGGCTGTCAAGATTATTGATAGACTCCACAAAGACATATTCAGTATGTCTAAGTCCTTGGGTGCGGAGACAGAGCAAATCGTGTAGAGGTGTGACTACAAGCGAGGCGAGATCGAAGCTGCTCGTGCCAAATTCAAAGGGTAAGATAATGCTATTAAGCCAGCTTTGTAAAGAAGTCTGTTCAGCCATCGGGAAAACTCTTGCGCAAAGATTATGCAGTCCATTCGGAGGGCTGAGGCAGTTGATTAGACAGTAGGCTCTATGAATAGGCCGGGTGGGATATCCCACTATCCGTAGTCTAGTCGACTATTCCCAATTACTCTACAGACAGTAAAATATTTCTGAAACAGTGAAGAAGTATTTCCTATGTTTCAGGTCCAGAAGCGACGTGTGTTGTCGCAGATATGGTTCTAGACCGATAATGACAGTGTTGTGCTACACTAAACAGCGATCCAATTTCGAACAACAGGTGGAACTCGCGATTGAATGGAGCAAGCTTGGACACAACGGAAACCCACTGTCCCTAGGTTTCTCATGAATTTCCAAAATATCCATAAGCAAATGGGTTCGTGTAGTTCTAAAGTATTAGTAAGTAGATTTAGCTCACCTATGCATTGTCAGAACTTACCAAGTTGTGGTACATGCTCGCGTTTGTCCTGACTCGGCGAGAGCGAAAAGGACGTTCATGCCCTCCTCGGCCTCGCGGATGAGCCGAGGTCTGGTTTGACCGCTAACGGACACGAGCCATTATGGGCAAGCCCCGGCGCAAAGTGGATTGAATGTCGCCTCCAAGGTGGGGATAGCTTCATCATAACGGCCTGTCAGTCGCTCCGTCGATACCAAAGCGGGGAGACTATGCAATTTCTGTCATCTTCTTGCCATCTTACTAATCCAGATAGTAGAGTCTTGATCTGTGCAACGTACCTCGAGAGATATTAAACACCAACCAGTCCTCGCTGTTCTCTCATCACTCAACTCATTCTCTATACCAACACTCATCACCCCTACATAAATACCTCATCCGACACAATGGCTACCATCATTATCCAGTACCCCAGCGGTCACGACTTTGATGTCGACTACTATGTCAAGACTCACATGCCTCTTGCCGAGAAGTAAGCATATTCTCATGACCAACCACGAACTCAGATGCTAACAACGTATCGCTAGGACATGGAAGAGCAAGGGTCTCCAGAGCGCCCAGGTTATCAAGCTCGGCGGTGACAGCCCTTACCAACTCTACACCATCATGAAGTGGGAGAGCATGGCTCACTTCCAAGCTGCTGCCACTGCCGAGGACGCCAAGAACGTTCACGACGATGTCAAGAACTTCACTACCGCCACTGCTGAGCTCCGCGTTGGCGAGACCATTGCTGATTCCAAGCTGTAAATTATTATCAATCTAAATACCCAATACTATTGATACCAACTACTATAATCTATCTTTACCATGTGGTTTCCAACGTCTTGAAAAGTCCCATTACTCATTTCTGTTCGGGTTTCGCGTTCAATTGTCTTCTCGTCTGCTTTACGTTTAGATCCTCATCTTCTTTCTTGGACTCTATCATCCATTCGTAATCGCCCTTTTGAGCCCACATGACAGACAATCGCTACCATAGTATCAGTCACAGCACAAGAGATATCAAATGACAGATGGACTCACCTTTCCTAATGTCAACTTGAGTGTATTCTCAAAGAAATGAGGGACGTATTTAACCTCAGCTGGGCTACCTTTGATGAGTCGCAGTAGGTTATTGACCACGATATCAATCTGCATGATACCAGCTCGAGCTTGCTTCGGACCACCAGATTGGGCCACATCGCCAAGAGCAAATATGTTCTTTTTCGATGAGGGCAGATTCTCAACTTGGAGAGTCGGCCCTACTAAGATCTCGCCATTAGGAGCGATACTCTCTGGAGAGTATCCTGCCAGTAGTTCGGATCGTGGACGAAGACCTGTGCAAGGGATCTGTTGGAAAGGTCAGTAATAACTCTAAATAATTTCTGATTCAACATACCACCAAGTCCCAGGTCCTTTCTTTTCCATCGGCAAGAGTAAGACTGGTCTCTTGGACACTTTGTCCAGCACCATCTGGATAAGGCGGTCTCTCGCCCAGCAAGACCTCAATGTTCTGCTTTTTGAGAGTCGCCATGACATGATCATGAAGCTTGGGTCCAAATCGAGGAAGTAGCTGTTGTCTAGAGTGAATAAGCGTCACCTCTTTGCCGGGATATCTCTCTCTGATTTCCGTCACCAGCTCAATTCCCACGGCTCCTCCTCCAATTACAGCAACTCTGTCAGCCTTGCCGATGCGCTGTTGGAAACCTTTAAGTTCTTCAATGCCGTCACTCTTGTTTTTGGCCACCAGTCGTGCTGGTGGTGGCTGTGCAGCGCCTGTTGCGACAATGAGGTACTCATAAGGTAAAGAATTGCCACTAGCTGTGTTGACATGTGACTCTGTCACGTCGGTTACTTGGTCGCAGTAGTGGTGAAAGATACCCTCGGGGGCTCCTTTGGCAAGGTTCTCATACGAGATGAACGCGTGATGCTCTCTTCCGGAGAAGACGGTATTGCGAGGAAAGGCAAAGGCGTAATTAAAGTGAGAATTCATCTCAATGAGTACCACCCGGTAACCCGAAGGAACTGTGTGAGAGAGTCGCTGAGCAAGAAGCGCTCCTGCAAAAGAGCCACCGACAACGACGACATTGCGCGGGTCTGGTGTGGAGCGGTAAGTATACCGATGGACGATTGCCTGTCCTTTTTGGACCGTCAGCTTTGCAATGAAGCCTAGAACGGCCCTGAGGATCCCCCAGTAAACGTCCAAATCGTTCAAATTCATTATCACGAACTTGGAGGGTAATGATGAGGATTGTACTAAAAAAACAAAGGGTGGGAGGGAATATTTAAGGAGAAGATCTGATAAGGTGAGGTGGGATGATTGAGAGATGATCTGATAAGATGCGGCGATTTAAATGGTTCCAAAGTACCGAAACTTCCGTGGTGTCATTCGGAATTTTGATGTCTATAGACCGAGGCCGAAACCGAAGATCGTCATGGAGTTAAGCCCGAATGAGCCAATAACGTCTCTCAACTACTTCAACTGGGATTAACTCATTACTAGGCTCGGACTTTAAGCATCTGCCGCTTCCGATTGTTACCCTACACACCTTGAACCATGAACTGATGGGATGAGGATGAGTACTGTCCTATGAAGGGTTTTACTGATGTTGTCTAGCTTGATGATCTTGGCAAGTCACATTAATTGGAAAGCTGTTGATGGCGAGGGCAAATTGACCGAAGTTAGTTTTGTCATTGCTAGCAAGTCCAAACATTTTGACTATCATGGTTGAGGTGCGTCGACTCCAGGTGATGGCCAAACACAGCGACCATATACAATATAGACCATTAAAACTTTAAAAGTGCCTTATCTCCATCCTCGACAGAAAACTACATTCGCCTATCTAAACTTAATTCCTTTTAAACTCAGTAACAAATCATTCCTACTTATTTAAATCGAGACAAATCAACGACTGGTAGACATCCATTTCACTTGCGCTAAACGACTCAACAACTTCTAAATTAGCAGCCGTTTAAGCTTAGTTCAATCAGTAGTAGACCATGATTTGTTGTAAAACACCTGTGCAACCCAGTTTTGGCCATGTAGGTTGAGCTGAGCTGACCTAAGTCCCCTGACTCAAATTGGTGGCTTCAAGCTTAAAAACGAACTATTGGCAATTATTGACAAGCTAGTGAGAAATAAGAAATTCCGTTACTGTTCTAGTCTAACTAACAACGACTTTAATTTTATTTTCGACCATAGGGCCTAGACTATCACTCTAGCCTCTCACTCTAGGGGACTACTTTAAGCAAATACGCTCCTTTTCCTTTTCCTCTCTTGTAGCTACCATTACTCTTTCCTCATCATCATTCAATATGGGTGCCCAAATCTCTGTGGTATTATTCAACGATGTTATTCAGCTCGCCAATGCCGTCTTCAACTGGCCTGGCGTTTCGGTAGTTGGCGCCTCAGTGACGAGTTACTACAAGGTCGACGCCAAAACCTATAACAAGGGCAGCGCTGGCACATTCACCAATGGACCCTTTGGCATAGGGTCTGGCGGAATCTTGTCAACTGGTTGGATCAGCGACGCAAAAGATCCATCTGGTACAATCGACCATGACACGGGAACAGACGGATCAATATACTGTGGTTCAGGCTCTACAACAAACGGCGCTGTTCTTGAAGTTGAGATCGTCGTTGGCCAAGGATATAACGGGTTAGCAGTCGAATTTGTAATTGGTACCGCGGAGAATCTACAGTAAGAACCTCACTGTTATCGTATTTGACAATAACTAACAATTGACTTCAGGGAAAATGCGGATACTATAGGAATTTATTTAGATGGCGTTCAGTACGCAGTCGATACATCGAACAACAGAATCACTGTCAACTCTGAATATCTCCAGCAACCACTTGGCGTAACAGACACCGAGTTTGTCCGCTCAACTATGTACGATCACTCCTCGCCACCTCTCCTTATGGGTCTTCCGGCTTCCCCGGGTCGACATTCAATGGTATTTGCTATTTGCGACGCGAACAACGGACAGAAAGATTCAGCTATCATGTTCAAGGCCGGAGCGTGTGTTGACTGTGCCGGTGACATCAAACTGAACTATAAGACGACTACCACCACGGTTGGGTCGACATCCTTTGTTTCTACCATCAAGCCTTTTATTACAAACTCTGGAACCGTCGTTTACGGTGTTCCGGTGGAAGCGACCACGACAAGCGAAGAGGTTTATAGCACTACAACTGCGGATGTGACTTCATATAGTGAGGAAGCTACTAGTACTGCCGAGGTTATGTCGACATCTGTAGAATCCACAGTCGCCGAGACAACTACAACCGCGGATGCCTTGCCTACATCCACTGAAGCATCTACAGTCACCGAAAAACCCACTGCCACTGACCTGCCTACAACAACGGTAGTGTCAAGCGAGGAGCCCACAACGACTGATGCTTCCTCGACCGAGACTGACTACACTACGACCACTGCCATCACCAACTCGGACCAAAGCACTGAAACATCCTCTACCGTGGAGTCTAATACTACAACCACGGCAGTTACTTCAGAAGCTACGGCAATCTCCACAGATGTTTCAGTGTCTCAAGCCTCTACATCGATCGATTCGACTACCAGTGACAACTCAGCATCAACGACTGTTGCTCCTACTATGACATCCAGTCAGGTGTCAATCCCGACTGCCTCAACCTTGACCACTATTAGGAAGCCATGTCGCCCATAAAAGGCTTTTCTGTAAAGATAGATCTAGATCTGATACAAGTAGCGGTATTCGTTTATCCTTAGCAATTAGACACCTGGCGTGTTATTAGACATGATTTATAACACATTTCGATCAAATATTAGAGACTCATAATTGTTTTCGCCGCAAAAGTATATTAGACTGAGCTGCAGAAATGAAAAGCAATAAATATAATCGCCGCGTACGAAATAGTAAAGTCATTGCTAGTAAACGCATAAGAACACCCTAAGCCACACTTCTTTACTGCACCCAGTTTCCGTTATTAGCGATCAAATTTGGTGCGCTGCGTAAATTCCCCGAAATCTTCTTCGGCGTAGCAAACTCCTTCAACCATGCAGTTATATCTGCAACACCCTCAACTTCCACAACGCTCATCGCGTACAGAACCAAACCAGCAACATGAGGAGCCGCCATTGACGTTCCATCCTCTGTGAAGGTATGCGTGTCAGACTTCCAGCCAGAAGAGAGAATACCCACGCCTGGGGCCATGATGTCAACCGTCTTTCCATAGTTGGAAAAGTCGGCGACAGCCCAGTTCTCGTCAATAGCACCGACTGTAATGGTTGTAGCTGCAGAGCCTGGCGATTCCTTGGCCGCGTCGATTGCATCATTTCCAGAAGCGACGACAGTAACGACACCCTTCTTGGATGCATTATCAACAGCCCTGTTGAACGCAACAGACTTTTCACCTCCAAGAGACATGTTGATAACAGCCCTCCATGTGCGATCCCTCTTGATGATATCGTTGACCGCCCAATTAAACGCGTCAAGGACAATGGAAGTATCACTCTCTTCGCCCTTGAAGACCTTGAGAGCAAGGATGTTTGCCTTCTTAGCGACGCCGTATGTCTTCCCGGCAATGACTCCAGCGACATGGGTACCGTGACCATCCGTATCCTTGTTGTCACCCTTCCAGTTGGTCCAAGCGGCTTTGGCCCGTCCACCGAATTCATTGTGAGAGACACGAACTCCACCGTCAATGACGTAGGCGTACATGTCCGTGCCAGCATAGTTGTCATAGATGTACTCCTTGAAGCCCTTCTTACGGTGTGAGATGGTGCCAAGGTTCCAAGTGGACTTTTTCTGTGTGACTTCAGCTCTCTTTTGGAGATTGTGATCTTTGTTGACGCGAGAGATCTTCCAAACGCGGTTCGGTTCAATTGCGAGAACCTTGTATCATGTTAGTTTAAGTGGTTATGTCAATGGAACATGGTTTCTCACCTCGGGACTCTGCTTGATCAACTTGATCGTTGTACTATCAAACGTTCCCGCGTAACCTTGAAAGCCAGACTTGCTATCATAAGTCTTTTCAACACCAAGCTCTTCACGTTTTGTCAAGCTTCGCTTGTGCACGCCGTCGACCCACTTCAGATGAGTCTTGGCCATAACGGCATCAATCTCGGGCTTGAGGGTGATAATGTAACTGCCTGGGATAATATCCCCAGGTTCAGCAGCTGGGGCAGCTGGGGCAGGAACAGCAAGACCGCATCCCAGAAAGAGGGTCACTGCCAGGGCGATGTTCTTGAGGTTGACCATGATGAACGATGAGATGGAAAGTGGATGATTGACGAGGAAGAGCCAGGACTACGGTCTTTATACGGGTTCACCCATGGTATTAAATTCCCGTATAGCACATAACCGATCGCAATGTTATACTCGCGTAAATCTTGCAAACGGGGATAGCGCGGTGCTTCTCACAATTGCGATCTACATTCGTTAGCGGTTGATTTAGCCTCCCCACTTGTGCCTGGCTGTTCCTGAAAATGCAACCTCATTGTGTGAAGCTTTGACTAGTCTTTTTGATAGTTGTAGCTAAACAGCGATATGGTTGTTTCTAAGCATTGTGGCTGGCCTAGATGTGGCTGGCTTGCCATAACAGGGCACCAATGATGATACAATAAGACACTATCGCCCTTTTGGAGGGTGGCATTGTCGGGTGAGACCCAAATCTGGCTGGCTGAAACCTTTTTGGGGCCAAGTTGGGGAATGTAGGGCTGAGAAATCGAACTTTAAAAACGATAGACAGGTGGTACGATCAAGTTATGCATTACAGGTCCCTGGGTAAGGAAGCTAGGTTCCCGCTATGGGAAAGTCACGAGAGAAATCTTACCCAAGATATGGGAAACTGCTTCCACGTGGTGTAACAGCTTCCTCATCTGACGATCCTCAGAGTTGGAGACCTGAAGCGGGTACCTGCTTTACCACCACATTCAAGGTTTGTACAGCGACACATGATTGCTGGTTCATACATCCCTTTCATAAGCTCAGCTATCTACTAGACAGCCTGTCTGCGCCTATTTAGTACAGCTTATATGCCAAGTTGCTCAAATAGTCAAGGGTCAATAAGGAGGAGCTGAAAACCAGCAGCGGCGCTTAGTAGGCGGGTCGGTAGTCAGCTGGCTGATCAGGGGCTGATCTGCAACCAGCATAAAGTTTTGATCTTGCAGCCACGGTAGTTCCCCTGCCTTAGCTAACTGGGTTTCTCAGATCCACTTACCTTCCGATTGTTGAGCCTAAAAGAGATGGTGTGAGCCTGTGGTCTGACAAGCTTCAAAAAACAAATGCCCTTCTTAACTCAACTTATAGACTGTTCCCTGAATACTAGGTCTGGATCTTGAATAGCCAACCATGTATTTGGGTTTCCTCAACATGTTGTGAGAAATGGTCCCATGACTTTCACATTCCAAACTGTTGTGGCTACCGCGTGAGGCTAGCTGGGAGCTATGGATACGGCTATTGAGGAAACGTTAACCGTTAGGTAGAACGCTAGTAATTCCACGCGGACGAGAATCAAGCTTAAGTTATGCAAGAACCCTAGAGGCGTTTTACTATTGATACTTGATGCCTCATACCGAAGCCGTTCTCAGGGACTCTACCCAGTTCAGAGTGTTTGCATGAAAGGTTGATGCACTTTTATAGATCTCGACCAGAACTTATCCTGCGATACGAATGAGATGAAAATCGTTTCGATTATATGATAGATTAGGTTAGTGCCTCTGATTCTAAGTGCCATGCATGTCGGCACTGAGCGCATACCCACCCACATCTACGACGGGTGTAGGCCAGCTGATTTGACTTCGCTAACCCACACTATGGCCGATGAAACTACTATGTTAAGTAAAAGCGACTGAGTCATCATCGTGAAATTCTTGCTACAATCCCATGTCTTTACGCATGTGTTTTGTCACTGGAGAGTGAGTTGGTGGTTATGAACGCAAAACACCACGGCAAACATTGACTGTCTTTGTGGCTACAGAATGCTGGTATTTCAGCATTCTCACGTCAATGACATGTTCCAGCAATGATAGAATATTGTAAATATAGAATTATAGACTGCTAATCACCTGTATCATCAAATACATGTTGACGACGTCATATCATAATCCTCATGAGTTATGCATGTTGGAACAGGGATAGCAATTGCGGGGATGTTGATCATAATTCGTCCACTGACCTTGTTCGCTGGCTACCTGTCCATATCAGGACTAGCATCTCTCTCGACATCCTCTTTCATCCATCTCCTCATCTGTCCCCGCTTCCCACTTACGCCTCCAAGCTGACACGAGTTAGCTTCATCCGACGTCAGTCAGTCATGGCCGCAGATAAGCCGCCTGAAACACGACCCAGCAGCACAAGGAGTCGCAATGGCTGTCTACAATGCCGTTCGAGGCGTGTCCGGTGCGACGAGAAACGACCATCCTGGTAAATCATCTTCCTGCTAGGTCCAGATAAACGCCGCGTTTCACAGACAGTCTGGACTCAACAACAAAGCACCCACAATAGCTGACTTTGCTTTATAGTAACAATTGTGTGATCAAAAAACTAGCCTGTTCATATGTTCCAATCCTCCCCCTTCGCGAACGTAGGGCTGCTACACGCCCCGGAGAGCAAACCCCATGGGTCGTCCAAAAGTCCACATCCTTGCCACCTGCCAGGATTTTTGCAAGGCCAGGATATGACTTCCTTGATCCCTTTGACGCGCTGCCAATCAAGATGCCGCTCAAGTCCAAGGAGCTCCTCCACTATTGTTTGTGTTCAATAGTCTCTCGCAGATAAGCAGTCTCAGCTGACAGGTTCTAAAACAGTCTTACAAGCTGGAGCTACTATTGGGCCTTTGCCTGTAAACCCAAGCGATTGGTCAGTCATGGTGTGTCTGAAAAAGTAATAATTTAATTGCCGATGTTATAGTGTCGCTTCAGCCACTCGCAATCCAGAAGTTTTGCAAAACACAATGATAGTATCAGCTCTTCATATGCCATGAACCAGGGGCGATCTGCTTGCTTTCGACCCACATTTTCTTTTTCATAAGATCGAGAGTATAAAGCAAGTGAATACTTGCGCTTACAACCTCATCTCGCGCGAAGGAGATCTTGCGATGTGCAAAGTACATCAGCACTCTTTGCTTCGTCGAGGTAACTATTTTCTCATTTAACACCATAATGTGCTCGACGCTAATGGGGCCTATCATTTTAGTGCTGTCTTGGTAACTTTGCAGTTGCCGAGTCCCATCTAAACGGCCTAGCGATCTATTTGTCTACCAAGGACAGGGAAACCCTTCGTCAAGAGTGTGACTGTGATGTTGACTTGGAGCTGACGGATCGCTACCTTGTAGTGTGAGTGCCACGACACGCTGAGAAACAGGAACGAATATTAACAACATATTTGAACAGAGCCAGCAACATGATACACAGCACCAAAAGCCGCTTGGCCGAAGTTGTCCCACCCGAAGTAATATCACAACCATTAGATACAGACCTGGAGGTCCCAGAACTAAGTCGCATGATCCATAAAATGCATCTCAGCGAGGCCAATGGTCCTGAACTTCGCTTGCGGGCTTTTCGGATGGTTCCTTTTTTCTTCGGATCCATTCCACCAGGACGTGAGCCAAAAGATCTCGACATGTTCCCAGCGATTTCTATACTTCGACCAATCACAGAACTAGCAATGCCGACAAATTCGAAAGACCGTGGCGATCCGGATATTCCCATGCCTTGGAATGTTTGGAACAGCGGAGCTCCTTCAAAGCTACTCTATACAGTCATCACAGCGCACATCCAGTCGTTCTCGAATAAAATACCACTCCCGACTCATGGCGAGCCTGTCTATGTGTCAGGATGGTCTGGGTTCTGCTCCGCTGTTGACTTTTATCTCACCACCGTTCTTGCCGTCTGCAATCAAGGTCTTCCTCCACAGAGAGTACTGCATTATCTCAAAGTCGACATTGTTAAACGAGATTTGCAAAATGGGCCACCGTTATTCGATAGCATGAACACCGAGACGCGTAACTTATGGTTCTGGAAGGCGTTTATGTGCGCGTTGAGTGTGTTCCATGCACAGTCACTGACGTTTGATGATAAGTTTGATCTCATTTTGGAGGAACTTTGTGTCTTGATTCGGAGCTGGATGAAGTATACGAGAGTCTCAACTTGGAAAGACGCACACTGTATATTGTCATATGTGGTGTGGCCAACTGGTCCGGTCAAAAGGGAGTTATGTAGGGAATTGTGGCAGAGAATAAGTGTCAGTAAATAACGCCAAATAGTGCGACGGTGCTCAAAAACGAGGTTAGAACAATTGTAATATATCAAGACTCATCTAGGTACAAGTTGACTTGGTAAACCATCGGGCTTGACCTGCTGCGTATACAATGCAGGCACTAGATAAAACCCATTGTATAACAGCCTAATACAGGATGCGAAAATTGACTTAGAGTATTTCTCTTCTTGGTCACCACCCTGAGTAGTCGCCGCTTTAACCTGAGCGAAGCCTGAGTATCCTGAGCCTCTGGTAAGCCAACAAATCAGGACCAACATGCCAGGTTCACGTTTCATGCCCTGGTCTCAAAGACGAATAATCTCTTGCAAGGGATACATGATGACTCGGCTGTTAGATCACGTGAGAGCTACCCCTTTTTCTTTTCAGCCTTAAAACGAGCTAGTCCTACTCTGTACCATTACACCATAACTTTCTCCCTAGCCCCCCTGTTTAGGCGCAATGGAGCAACAAATTCCTGAGACGGAGATTAATCTTGTTCATCAATTCAAGCATCAAGATGTATCAGAGAGATTTAAGTTCGAACTCTGGCAGAAAAGGGATTCAATTGCGGCCTTGATCAGGCATCACCTCCAACTACATGCAGGTGATACCTGCATAGTCCTCCCACATGAGAAATGGATCCACGGTTGCTTCAATGTTTGCGTTCAGGCCCAAGTAACTGCGGGAAACTCGACCAAGAAGTTCATCTTTCGCTGTCCCATCCCTCCTCATGCCGGGCAACAGTATTCTGGAATAATTGACGAGAAGGTTGGCTGTGAAGTGGCAACATATATATGGATGCAGCAACACTGCCCCGAGATTCGCATTCCAGACCTCTTTGCCTTTGGCTTCACAGATAATAGCTCTGTAAGTACTCCTAGCGCTCCATGTCCATAAGATCCATTCTGACAATTGCAACTCTTTCAATGTAGTTCATACACATCCAGCAGACCTCAATTTTTACCGGTCTCTGGCGCAAGGCCTGGAAATGTATCTATCAGTGCCTACGTTACCCAGTTCTCTCTGACTATGTCCGCGACAAAGCTGCTCCAGCTGTGGGTACCGCATATATGCTGTTGGAGTACATTGGTCCCGAGACAGGGGAAATGCTGTCATTGACCTGGTTCGATCACTGGTCAGATACGGCACGACGGAAGAATTTGTTCGCCGGGATGTCCCGCATTATGCTCTCGCTCGCACGTGTTCCACAACAGAAAATCGGATCGTTCAGATTCAATACACTGGACTGCACTATAGCACTCTCAAACCGACCCCTCATGTGCAGTTTGGCTATTTTCGAGCAACAAGGAACACCGAGGACAATCCGACAAGACCAAGTCTACCAAAACACAGACAGTTTCGTATCTGACATGTTAACACTACATGACAACCATCTAATACACAACCCGCATGCTGTGAGAGACGAGGAGGATGCAGAAGAGCGGATCACCCTTCGGACATTACTTCGTGTACTTGCGCATTTCTTCGTCTGCCGGGAGCGACGGAGCGGCCCCTATCTTTTACAGTTGACCGACTTTCATCAAAGTAATATCTTTGTGGACAAGGAGTGGAACGTTACTTGTATGATCGATCTTGAATGGATCTGTGCGTTGCCGGTGGAGATGATGCGTGTTCCCTTCTGGCTCACGAACCGTAGGTTTGAGAGAATAGTCGATCACTATGAGGACTTTGACGATGCGAGAAAGGAATTTCTGTCAAGTATGGATCAGGAACTGGAACATGTGGAGGTGGAACACGACATTCAAATCACACGGACAATGAGACAATCATGGGATTCCAAAGGAGTGTGGTATTGGGCCTGCATAGAGTCTACCAATGGTTGGTTATTTGTCCTGGAGGATCATATTAT